>NC_092062.1:20685000-20985000 GCF_039877785.1 Chaetodon trifascialis | reverse complement strand
TCTATACCAAAGTCAGCAACTACCTGGACTGGATCAACCAGACTATGCAGGAGAACTGAATTTACTATATTTTATCATTACTAATAAAACATGGTGTGCTGAACAAAACCTGAAACAAATATAGCCAAATAAAAAGAAATGAGGACGACGAGCTTGGCTCATATAGTCCTTCCTTATCCGACTTACTATATAAAGAAGGTGTAGAATAAGGTATAATACTTGAGTGCCAGGTAAACAGGTTGATCAAACCAAATAGTTTGTTTTGAAGCATTTTTTTCCTTTGAGTTAAAATGAAATTATTGAAAAATCTAGAGCAAGTACATCATAAGTCAATTCGCATAATAAAGCATAACAGTGTCTATCAATAACCCCACAGTCAACTGTCACAAGTAGGCTGCTGCTTGCATCAGAGGTCATCTCGTCACACACTTCATGTTTTATAAATGAATGAAAAAAGCATTATTTGTCTTTTTTTGGACACTTTGAGGCAGCGGAAGAAGCTGCACAAACAGCAGTGATATTGCCACCTGCCACCATAAAATTGTCTCAAATGCTAGCAAACAGTTTATTTTCATACCCATCAGATATGGAGCAACATTGGCATTCATCTGGAGTCGTGTTTGTCTATTTACTCTCGAGCTCTGGTATAGTCCACCAAATACTGGGTAAATATGTGGCCCCTAAGCTGCTAAATGTTCCATTATGTTCATCAGCTACAGTCTCTAACTTTGTCTTTCATGTGATGCTCGGCAGGTAGCAAAAAATGGGTTTAACAAGATTTCTTTAGCCATAAATCTTGCTAAAAAGAGCTGCCTGCTGTGGCAGGAAACGAGAATGATGGGAGCAGTGAGGCTGAATGAAACAGTAAGTTTGACTGCAAAACCAAAACAATGACCCAAAAGACTTTAAAACGTTTTGTAGAGCTTAAGTGGAACAACAAGTTGGGTGATACTTGGATTCAGAACTACAACTGGCCATTCTCACATTGTATGTTAGCATTTGATCACCTCTCACTCACAAAGACAGTAGGCTCCCCTTCCACTGACTTTTTTGGGACTTCATTGTACTGTACACGGTGCTCATACTCCACAGCTTTTTACTGTACACACAGTGTTTACACCACATACTTCAAGTTCAGTTTGTCAAACTTAATGAGCCATTACTGGTCCTGTTCTTCTACAGTTCATACTTGCATTTATTTTTGCCAAGACAAACAAACCCTGGAGGTTAAATTCCATTACAGAACACTAGAAGCCACAGCCTGTGTGACACTGGCACACTTGTACTGCAGACTTACTGCAGACATGGGATGGGCCTACTGTGATATATGGTAAGTTTTGTCGTTTTTTTCAACTTCATGATTATCATTTTAGGGATTTTTTTCAATTCCATGAAATTCTATCTTCAAAAAAATGTTAACTTCGAATTGAAAACTTGGAACTATGCTACAGCACTGTCAGTGAGCAGTTTTTAAAAGTTGACTGTAAGCGATCAAATTCTCAAAGTACCAGATACAAAACTAAAGTAAAAGCTAAAGCTAAAACTGACTGTGTCATTTTGGTCTTTTTCTGTTTGCATCGATTTTTGACTAGCACCTGAGTTCCAACGCTCTGTTCATGCACAATTCCAGGTTTCTGTTTTGGTCGGTGAGTGAGTGCTGGCAGCTGTTCAACTCTCAGCCTGTAATACGTGGGGAGGTCCAGTCCCCTCAGTATCCACTGCCTTACCCTCCAAACCTGCTGAAGCAATGGGACCTCCGGGTTCCTGAGGGCTACCAGATCCAGCTGTCTGTAACACATCTGGATATTAAAGCTTCTTTGGGCTGCCATCAAGACTCTCTGACGGTCAGAGCCATTTTGAAATCTAATATTACACAATATTCCAAACAACAGATCAGTGTTTTTGTACTTAAGTATAGAATCCAAAATTTAGTCAAATATTTATCATTCAACTTTGACATGAGCATTGATGATTTACACAAACTGGGGTCTGGAGTTGGAACATGGGACCCCATCACCTTTTCATCTGTCCATACATCCATAAATCCATTCATTTTCTTCTACGTATCTGTCAATGGTAGCAGGCTAATCAAGGTAATTGAGACATCCTTCTCCCCAGCAAATGTTTTCATGTGTCCCAAACCAGATCCATCCATCCATCCATTTTCTATGCCTATGCCGGAGCCTATCTCGGCCGTCAACGGGCGAGAGGCTGGGTACACCCTGGACCCTTTGCCAGCCGATCGCAGGGCCCCATACCAGATGAGATCTATAATCTCTCCTGAATGTTCTGGGTCTGCGCCAGGATGCCTTCTGCCTCAACCGGCTCTGTTCCACTCAAAGGAGTAGTAGTTATTCAAGCTCACTCCATATCTCTATGGATGAGTCCAGCCATCCTATGGAGGAAACTCACTTCAGCCACTTTATGGCCAGAACTTAATTGTTTCCATCATTACTCAAAGCTCATGACCATAGGAGGGCTGGAACGTAGATCGACTGGCTCTGCTCCATCTTCATTACAGTGGTCCGGTACAATGCCAACATTTCTGCTGACGGCCAGTCAATCCCACATCTGTCCTTTGCAAACATTTTAACTGACCTTTGAGTGCCTCCTTATGAGCTACGGTCTTGCAATGTCCTTTCTGCTCTTTGCACTTTTTAGGTTCTCCATGATCAAAAGGTCTTGGGGAAGTTTTGTGGGCAGGAAAATTCAAATGACCACCCAGGCAAAGAGCCGATCCTTTCTCAAGGCAACAGTCTGACTCTCATATTCCAAACAAACGACTCCACTGCAGAACTCCAACAGCACATTGGCTTCGCTGCTATCTACAAGGCAGTAGGTAAACAGCTTTTGTGGTCACTTGCCTCTCCCCTACAATGCATTATAAACTCTGTTCAATTAAAATCAACAATTGCAGGACAATGAAGGAGACACCGAAGACAACAAGGAAGATTGCGTTTACCAAGACCACACTATGTCCTGGTATTAACCTGAGTACCTGACCAAAAAAAAAAAAAAAAAAAAAAAAGATGTGCAAGTGTTCCCAAAAGTTAGGTGAGGTTTTCCCTGTAATCACCTTCTCATTTTCAGATGTGGATGAGTGTTCAAAACAGGACCCTGGCTCTGGTCCTCTCTGCTCTCAGATCTGCGTCAACACGCCTGGTTCTTACCACTGCTCCTGTCACTATGGTTACAAGCTTCATTTAGACCAACACACATGTTTGTGTGAGTACTGTGCACAGTAAATGCATGTGTCTTTGTATGCACCGTCATCCCATGAAGCTCAGAAGTTACAGAATAGCATTAATGCTGCTGAACCAGTGTAAAAAAAGACACTCATTCATTTGGAGGTGAACCACTGAATCTCTTGTGCTTGCTACAATAACATTTGCTTTTACCCTGTGTCCAGTCTCTTGTGGTGGTTGTATATTTGACAAGCATGAGGGACGTCTGTCCAGTCCAGGATACCCTGACCCTTCACCTCCCTTTCTGTCCTGCAAGTACATCATCTCTGTGGAGCCCAGACTCACTGTCACTCTAAACTTCACTGACAGCTTCCACATAGAGAGTGTGGACGCTCAGCAAGGTCCCAGGTGTCTACATCACTGGCTGCAGGTAATGGCAAAGGGCTTCCTTACAACAACTGACTGTAAAAAGAGGGTGACTCTGATATGCCTGAGTGTATATAAATTAACTTTTTACCCCTCATCCCGACGAAGGTGACCATCCCAGACAGAGAGCCCATGAAGCTGTGTGGTGGAAAGAGTCCAGGTCTGATAGCTACAAATTCCAGTATTGTCAGACTGGACTACCACACTAACAATGAAGGCCTGAGTCATGGCTGGAGCCTCCATTACAGCACAAAGGGTGAGGGACAAAGGGAGAGACTTTTGCTTCACAGTGTTCTCTGATAGCCTGTACCTATGTGATCAGCGTATAACTACTCTCCTTTAACTATGTCTGTTTTGAGCCCATTTTATCTTACATAAAGAAAGATCACCAGAATCAAACCCATTTCGTGAGACACTCGCCAAATATGATTATGTCCTTGTTTTGTTTTTCTCCAGCGATTGATTGTGGAGAGCCCAAACCTTTGCTGAATGGAGGGATGACCTTTCTGTCTGGCTTACAGAATCAGAACCGCTCTGTTGTTCAGTATCACTGCAATGAACCGTTTTACTCTTTCTCTCAGGGCACAAATGGTGAGAAGTTGTCATATTATTCAAAAAATTCAATTCATATTTTTTTTTTTCCAGAAAACTTAAGTACAAATAAATGCCATTATCTTGTTCCCTATGGTCTTCAGTTCGTTTCACATGTGAAGCAGATGGAAAGTGGAGATCTAACCATACCGATGTCCCTCCAACATGTATACCTGGTACTGAAACTCTAGTTTGATACCTTAACTCGGATGCTTTAATTAAAACCATGAAGTCAGTGTCTGTGTGAATTAAATTCATGACTGTCTCATTCAGTCTGTGGCAAGCCCACAAAACTCATCTCTGCCTATCAGCGGACCGTTGGAAGCATTGAAGGTCGAGACAATACCATCCCCTGGCATGTGCTGCTGAGTGTAGATGGACAAAGAGCAGGAGGTATGGTGATTGCAGACCGCTGGATTATGACTGCAGCTCATGTCCTAACATATAACGGAAATCCAGTATTGGAGGAGGATGTACGGGTAAGTGGGCTACTGTAGCTGTTATCTGCATTGCCTCCATGATTTTGAAGGGGCATTCATTACCTGCTGTTGACTTGCAGATTTACCTGGGGGTTGTTGATGTTAAAACCCTGTTTGGCTCTCCTGCATTGGCTGCTTCAATCCATATTCACCCTGAATACAACAACCCCAGCGGCTTAGACTTCAACAATGACATCGCTTTGATCAAACTGCAAGAGCCAATCACATTCAACTCGTCGATTATGCCAATATGTTTGCCAGCAGAGGGTACCACATACACTGCTGGCAAGATAGGGTAAAGAAACAACAGACAAATCAAAGTTATTTTTCTGAACTCAGTCATTTTATCTTGCATTTTACTCGTCTCTTTCTCTCTCCTTGTTAGGACAGAATGTGAATCTTGTGCAGCTTCTTGTCTCTTTCTCCTGATGTCACCGTAACTGTTTCTTCTACATTTTTTTTCAGACTGGTGTCAGGTTTTAGTCTTACAGAAGCTGGCAAACGAAGGATATTAGCAAATAAGATGAAGTACGTGCACCTCCTTGTGGTGGAGCAGGAGACATGCAGCAGTTCACTTGATAAACTGAAGAAGAGAAGGGACAACGACAACTTACCAAGTCTGACAAATAACATGTTTTGTGCTGGAGTCCCTGACGGTGGGAAGGACTCCTGCCATGGCGACAGTGGAAGCCCCCTCGCTCTGAGGGATGACGGACGGTTCTGGGCTGCTGGGATTGTCAGCTGGGGGGTTGATTGTGGACAGCCGGGAACATATGGGATCTATACTAGAGTCACCACCTACCTGGACTGGATAAAGAAGACCATGAAGGAGAACTGAATTAATTATTTTTCATTACTACTTTAATAAAACTTGGTGTGCTGAACAAAACCTGAGACAAATATAGCCGAATAAAAAGAAATGAGGTTGACTAGCTTGGGTCATGTAGTCCTTCCTTATCCAACTGTGATGGCTGCAACTGCTGCCACGCAGCTTGCATGAATGTTGGTAACCCTTCTACACTCACCTTAGTTTTCTTTCTTACATTTAAATATTCATTTAGTTGCCCTTTTGACCTCATGACATCCACATTGCACATACTGACAGCAAACACATAGAGGATGACAGCTTTTTTTCATACAACATATACTAATTCATTTAGCATAAGTTGACTGTACGCTAGTTTCTATTTGTAGCACGCACCCTTAGTTATCTGCCGTTGCATTTTGTCAATTTATTTTGCCTTAAGATCTAACAGTTTGTCTTTTGAGTTTCCAGTGTTGAGGGTCCGGCTGCTGCTATAGGGACATCAGACCAGGCCTGAGCAAAAGATGTGGCGAGAGATGGGTCGTACTGAAATCCCAGAAGTGTTTCATGAAGTGCGTATCGATGCTTGTGTCGTTTGGGGCAAGTGACGTCACTGATGACGTTTGAAGCGTCGCTGGTTCAGGAATTGGTTCTAGTATCGGCGTGATTTATGAACATGTATATACCGCAATGGATCCGCTCATACTTCGTCAGTTAGTGTTGGCGATTTGTTGGCTTGTGTGTGACATAAAGGTGCATTTTGTTATACTGCTGCTTATTTTGATGGAGTCTATGAGAAAGAGAAAGTTTTCCCTGTGTGGGAACATTATTACATGACATTATTACATATACTTTATGTTTGTTATGCAATGCACTATATTTTTCAGTCTTTTCTTTTAATCCAAGGTGAAGTCTTTGTTGTGGGCTAAAGTATTG
This sequence comes from Chaetodon trifascialis, assembly GCF_039877785.1. Lineage (NCBI taxonomy): Eukaryota > Metazoa > Chordata > Actinopteri > Chaetodontiformes > Chaetodontidae > Chaetodon > Chaetodon trifascialis. The sequence continues at coordinate 20,978,578 of NC_092062.1, read as the reverse complement.
GGCTACAACAACAACTCATCCATGCTGAGGCATTTTCGTGCTTTGCATGAAAATAATGAGGGGAATGTGGCTGGTTAGTAATATTAGATTCCATTGTATTGTCATGCTCCATACCTGCAATGCACCAAACAAAAATACTAATTTTATTCATGAATACATGAACTATACATGAAGTGCATTTATTAAGATGAATTGATTTCTTTTACTTGGCAGTCATTCCCTTGGCTGGACGGTCATGAGTGTATTACAAATTGATAAAATGACCCATATTATATCTGGCTGTTTAACAGTCTTTGACCAGCAGGGGGGTTTGTGTGCACATGAAGCCTTGAGAAATAAACCTTTTTGGGAACCGTTAGGCTGGAAAGCTTCAAGGCTTTAAATAGCTTCATCTCGCCATCACTGGATGTGGCGGCTTGAACAGAGCTGATAAATACAGGACGTGGGTAATTGAACTGTACCAAAGTGGCTGTAGCATCAGGGGGGATTTCGAAGGTTTAGTTTGGGATTTTCTTTATTTCTTTAAATTATAGCAGGGTTTTTCATATTCTATCTAACTGACTGGTTATCCTGTTTTGTTTTATTTGTAGTCTAGACGAGAATGTTTGTTTTTGTTGTCTCCTTTGTCTCACAAATGGTCTGATCAGCCAGTATATATGTTTCCCTGTTTTGTCTTTGTTTGGTCAGTTCAGACTGTTTAAGTTATAATAGTTGAACAGATGGACCTCCTTCTCGTCTTCCTTGTAAAGGTCGAGCCAATTGCAACCGATTTTGCAGGTGGCTGAGGACTCAAATAGCCAGTGAAATTCTGAACAGGCCGATATGCCACTTCAGTAGGTTATTTCCTGCTTATTAACACACAAAGTGATAGACAGAGTAAATGGTCTCAATATAAAGATAGAGAGCAAAATATAAATACATATACCTTAAATATGAATATAGAGGCCAACATTTAGATTTCAAATACAAAATACAGGTATTGATGATGATGTACACATTTTTGGGTGTTCTATTATAGCCAAATTATAGGTACATATACCTTAAACATTGACAAAGATGTCCAAAATTTTGCTTTCATGAATATAAATATAGACGTTGATGATGATGTACACATTTCTAGGAGCTCTCTAATCTCAAATGGCTTGAAAAATAGTTAATATAGAGACCTTAATTGCATTATATTAGAAATGTAAATTTGATACACTGACTTGTTTCCAGAGTGACCCACGACTCGCGCCCTGCTGCTCCGTCATTGGACGAGCCTCTCTGCTCGCTTTCGCTTTCGCTCCTCCACGGATGCCCTTTGCGCATGCTCCCCACGGCGAGACGGCTCCCGTGGCACCTGAAGAGTTTAATATTAGATTCAATTATATCTATTGCTGCTATGCACCTACAATGGACATTATTGGGATGAAGAAAAGGCTTTAACACGTGTGTAGCGACATTATGATCTGTTGTTCATAACGTAGCTGTTGAAATCAAAAGTGAAAGTAGTGGCGGTGCGTTTTAGTTCTCAGCAGTTATTTCACTTTATCATGTTGTTTTAAAGTTAAACTTTGTCTACAACACTAAAAACACGGAAACCAGACTCCACGATGATGATTGAAGTAGTTGTGCTTGGATGCTTCCTGACGTGCGCTGGTGGTAAGAACATTCATCTCTGGTATATTGATGCAGCGCTGAATGGTGGCTGTAAAAGTATTAGTGCAGACTGCTTGCAGTTTAGCACATGCGTATTTAATGAATGAGGGCTGAATTTGCTTGGGTTTAAATGAAGCAGTATGTTAAAGTAAATTCTTGTGGAAATGAACAGTGCCTTTTAAAGACACGACTAAACAAACTAAGTCTCAGAACTGTTTCTGTTTGCCTGTAATTTGTACCAAGTTCAGTTACATTTCCGGGAAATTTTCAATATATTTCGAGGAAATAATGGACCCATAAAATAAGCCTTGCTCTTACTTCTGTTTAATAGTAATCTTCTGGTGCTTGTTTACTTCATGATGTCATGATGTTTGTTTGCCCTTTGTTTGTCAGCTAATGGGGTTGCAGATGTCGTCCTTTCCTGCACCCTGGTGGAGGAGGGAGCTGGATTGGGTGGAATGGGTGGTGGCGCCCTTTTCACGCGGACTCCAGCCACTCTTGTCTTAAGAGACGTCACAGTGGCTCCTGATGAATCGCTTGAGGCGCTCACTCCGTTTGTCCCACCTTCAGTCCCTGATCCGGATGCCATCCTGTTAGAGGCCAAAGGTTTGCCCTGCTCTCTCTGTCGATAAAGGCTGATGTAATATAAGCACAACCTCTGTTGAACTTCTCCTCTCATCCCTCTGACAGTCTCATCACCTGAGATCCCCAATGTGGATGTGTTGCTCCATGCAGACTGCAATGAGCAGGAGGTGATGTGCGAAATAAGCGTTTACTCCCCCCGTGGATCCCAGGGAAGTTCAGATCCAACTTATTTCATGGTGTCCCTTAATGTGGAGGGAATAGATTTCAGCACCGCGTTGATTCTGCAGACTTTGACCGTGGAAAAGGACCAGTCGACCCTCATACAAAACAAACTGGGCCTGCCTCTCAGCCAGTCCGGCACGCTTCTGACTGAGGGTGAGATCCAGACTTTAATATCTCACTTATTCATATTGTATTCTTTCCATTCAGTAACATCAATCTCACTACTTTTCCCTGTTGTTGTCTTTGCTTTCTGTACCTCAGTGATATTCCTGGTGTTTTCCCACATAAAATCTGTAACTGCACCGCTTAGAGGTGATGTTGTCCTGAACTGTGGATTCAGACAGCCGGAGATACCATTAGCACAGGAGGTGGACATTGAATGGCGACTGCAGCACAGAGGAAAAGGGCGGAAAGTGCTTGACATGAAGACAAGGCTGGATGATGCAGAGGGGAGCACAGTGGGTAAGTGCTACTGTATGTGAGCAGGTGTACCTGGACTCTTCTGGTTTATCTATGGTCTTTAGGAGGGTTTAAAATCTGCTTCTTGTGGCCCCCGAGGATGTTGATGATTGTACATTAGTGCAAGTTGGCTTCAGTGCTGAGGAAGTTCTTGAATAAATAAAAGAAAATGGACTCTCAGTACTCATTTTTAGTGAGGTTTTGAGGACAGTGTTTGCAAATTTCACAGTCACAAAAGCAGCCTCGCCAAGCAGCAGTTATGACAAAATGATAATCTTTAGCTCTACATATTTGGAGTATACGAACATTATATACAACATACAACAATGATATAACATTACATTACAACAAGGCATCACAATAAGCAAAAAAATTCAAATGTAGTACATAAATTAGGATGATATTGCCTCATGAAATTAGGTTGAGTTGAGGTGTTTTTGACAGTTCCTCGTCTTTTTTTGTCCTCAGTGCATGCAGGAAGGAAGGGCTCAAGCATGGATGTTGCCCAGGTTGTCAGCGAGGGTGACGCCTCTGTGACTCTGGCCAAGCTGAAGGTTTTGGATGAGGGGACCTACATCTGCACTGTCAGCATAGGCCATTTCCATGCCCAGCAGATCATTCAACTCCACGTTATTCGTAAGTTTCACTCTAATCTCTCAGTTCAGAAAAATCCACAGAATGTCCGAATGTTGAATGTTGCTCTTTGTTTCAGAACCACCCCAAGTTTCGCTCTCAGAGGAGAAGCTGGTTTTGGACGCAACGTCACGCCAGACACTGAGCTGCCACTGCACCAAATACTACCCACTGGATGCCAAGGTCTGTAACTAGTGCAGTATATTCGTGCAGTAGATGCTAAGCAGAGATGGGAAATACATAATCCTGCCTGACTGTGACCAACAGGTGTTAATCTCAAACGTTGAGGCTGTAATATTTTCTTCATCCATGCAAGCAAACAAAAAACAAAGAAATCTTGGCTCCTGCAGCTTCTTTCTCTGATAAAAATTATAAACCAATTGCACGCTGGTCATACCCACCTATTTAACCTGAGGTACCCATAGTGTTGCCCAGTTTTTACTAAATGAACCAAATTATAAAGTAAATAAATTCAACAACTAGCAGAAGTGTTGAAACTAAATAAATAACTCGCATAAGAAACACTAAATATGTCTATCTTGTCTAAATGAAGCAAATAAATACAGTAATCAAACACAGAAAACAAATACTAATAATTATTTTTTTAAAAAAGCAACATATATATGCAAATAATATAAAGGTAAAAGCAAGACAATAAAGATAAAATAGGCCAAGTTATTCACAGGTCATAATTTTCTGCTTTCGTCTGCCTTTCAGATGGAGTGGTCATCCCTCTCTCCGACAGACACAGAGCCTGTAGTGTTTCCAGATCAGGGCTCTCTGTCCAGCCATCGGCAGCACGGTGATGGGACTTATTCCCTGTCATCTCACCTCACTGTGCCCTCCACTGTCTCCCCTGGAACCAAAATCACCTGCAGGGTGACCCACCCGGCCCTGAGCACTCCTCTCTCTGTCAGTCTGGTGGTTGAAGGTCCACAGACAGGTATTATTTACTGCACGTGTGGCTGCTTGTTGTTGTGTTTTGAAGGAATAGTTTGAAGCTTCATCCTGTCGAGAGTTAATTTAGGAGATCAATACCACTCTTACGTCTGTGCTGAAAATATGAAGCTACAGCAGCTGGTTAGCTTAGCTTAGCATAAAGACTGGAAGCAGGGGGAAACAGCTAGCCTGTTTCTGTCTAAATGTGAGAAAATCTAAAGCTCACTAATAAACAGGTTGTGTCTCATTAATTTAAAAAACAATATGTGAAGATATGTTGTGGTTTTACAGGGGTTATGTCTCTGTTTCCTGTAATAATAGAGTAGAGTTTAAATACATAGTTGCTTTGAAACTGTAGTTTAAGTCAAAGCACAACCTTTTGGAATATCACAGCAGAAGGAAGGAAGTTTTAACCCACTCAGCCAGAGTAAACAGTAGAAAACAGAATAATAATGTTTATTTTCCACATTAAACAGAAACTTTTTATGTCTCGAGATTACTATTATACTACTATTATACTGTATCTTGTATTGCATCTATCATTTTTCCAACCCGCCATTGATGAAACCTCACTGACTTCTTTGTAACGAAGCCTCGTCGGCTGCGTTCTCATTACGGCCCTTCACTGCCGTCCTTCCAATGCTTAATTCTTGTCTCATTTGTGGTCTGATAAACAGTAAATTAATCAAATTCAGTGTCCCATATTGTTATGTTCCTAACTATTTGTCATATGTCGTGAGACCCTTGTGAATCCGGTTTCGATGGGAACACAGATTCATACAGAAGTGGGTTGGAAAAATGATGGACGCATCTTGTATCTTGTGCTTAATGTCAGCCCCGTATAAAAACCCTTAACTGTTCTCTGTGTCTTTTGATCTGCAGATTCCTATTGGTGGGTTCTGGGTTTCCTGATCATCACTCTGCTATTCTTCTACCAGGTCATGAGATAAGTTAGCAGGAGATCTTCTAGTAGATAATCCTGATTTGAAACTGAGCCCAGAAAAACATCCTTTGTGTCATTTGTGAGTCTGTAAGTTATTACTGACTTCATTAGAAGCTCTCAGTGCTTCTTTTAACTCTTCTTGCCTTCTACTGAATTGAAGAATACAAATATTTTGACTGTATTTAAATTTTTAGCTGGATATTTATTTGCTTTAGAAATTTGTTGCTGAGTACCGTTGGTAGCGGTTTATGCAAAGCTGAAGAAAGCAAAATTGGAAGTTGCATTTCTGTAACCTGCAACTTATTAGATTCTAAACATCTGGCATAAGACCTACATCTTAAATCACAAACCAAGCTTTTTACCTTTTTTTAAAAAAAAAACCTTTTATCAGTACGATTTCTGTAACACTGACTTATTGATGTGTTACACCTGTCGAGTGCTGTGGGAAACATAACTAACTTTCTTCCGTCACAGTATTCAGTGTGTTTGATGTCACCTCATCAGAGGACTAAAGTTTCTGATTTACTCTCCGGAGTTTGCAGTTAGGAAAGATCAGGTTGAGCCACACATGTCTTGGCAGCAGGAACTCTCAGCTTCTCCAGCTTTTGCATTGTTGGTCCACGCAAATTTTATTTTGTAAGCAAATATCAAATCAGACTTTATTAACTTGTGTGGACTCTAATATATAATTGATCTTGTTCAGTTTTCAAAGTGTCAGTATAAAAAACCTACTTCTGCTTTAATGTTTCAACGTGTTTTGCAGTGTTGCAGCCCGTCATCTTAAAGCAGGTGAAATACAACTGAAGTGAGCTGCTAAACAGTGACAGAACATGCAATGAGACATAAGATTACTGATCTGATTCAAACAGGAAGAAGTCATCCAGGTTATCCTTGATTTGTTACTGTTTCTGCTTATACGCATTGTCTTTGTTCCACTGATCATGATAAAGTGGTGCCTTGATTTTATTTGCTGCTGATAAACTGTAAACATTGTCCATAGCTGAAGTTCCAAAATTTCCAAAGAACTCGTGTATGGCAGGCTAAATTTCCATAAAATCATGCACAAGACATCTAGAATATTTCCATTTGGCGGAGTGAAATGACTCAGTGTAAACTTCATGTAGCTTTAGTGCAAAGTTGCACAAACCCATGCAGATTGTAAACCAATGGGAAATCTGGATGTTAAGGTAGTTTCTTTTCTGGAAATGCTTTTTGTTGCACTGTTTTCATTGGTACTGATTTAAATGAAGCCTGTGTTTTTATGGCTGGTTCTTACTTGTTTCTGTGTGTGATGTTGATTTCGTTACATTTCTTGTAATTTATGTTTCACAATGAAGGATGTTGTGAACCAGCAACATCGTCTAAGGTATTTGACATTATCACTAATGGCACATTTCTTGATTACATCTGAAGCTCTGTTGAAGTTTCTCTTTCATTCAGAAGCGATGTATTGCTTTAAGAAAGCCAGCGTCACTTGAAGAGGAGTGAATTGCAGATTTTTTATTTTTTTTTAACAAGGTTTAAATCGGCTCAGTATGTTGAAACATAAAGGTCAGCACGCAGTTCTGTTGATGATTTGTTTATTGGCATCAGCAAAAGTGTTAAGCATGCATTTGTTTTCGCAAATCCCGTTGCATCTCTTACTGCATTTTCCGGTTGTAAATCACAAAACATGTTCTCATATCTCATGTGGTAATTGCCTGATAATATTGTTGCACAGTATCATCAGATAATTATGGCTAACTGCTACAATTATGCATCAATGCATTGTGAACATAAGGTTGTTCATATTTTCTTAATGTTATCAACTCTCAAAATCAGTCCGAAGAGAGGAAAATTTACTTTTCTTTTATATCCAACAACCCCCCCAGAAAACCTGAAAGAATTTATAAACACATTTTCAGGAGCATAATCTGACAGATGTGTACTACAATACCACATGTTTTTAACAGTTTACTACAGTAGCAGTTGTTTGCAGTCTCTGGATACTATTTTTTTTTCTCTCAAAAGCAAGTGAAATTAACAAAATTTGGCAACTTCTTGAGCATCATTGCATTGCATAAGCAGTCGTTATCAGATCAGAAAGACATTATACACAGGTCCTTTAAACCACTAACAAAAGAAAATGTACAATCGGCAGTTAGATTCAGAAATGGCAGATACACAGGTCACACAAAGAGGCAAAACTATGGACACCGTTTGCCATGCAAGTTAGAAACACCTCATTTTTGCCATTACCATATTGCAGGTGAGTCTGTATTTATGTGAGTGAGGGGGGAGAGGGGAGGGCCAGGTGGCTCTGGGTTTTTAAATTATGTCCTTTTTCCCATTTTCCCGCTTGTTGAAGATCAGGTCAACTTAAACGACAATCAAACAAACGCGTTGTCTGCAAAACTTTCCAAACAAGTTGGCATTCGTACCTGTTTGAAATGTGACGCTACACATTCATCTGTCTATGGCTGTGACTCTGTCCACCTCAGAGCTCAGAGACCTGCCTCTGGCTCAGAGCAGTCAGTTCATGTATACAGTAGATTGTCTGTTAGTGGCTGCTTGTCTGTTTGTCTTGCTGTGCATCTTACTATGCCACCACCTGAGGTACAAAAACCAAGGTGAAATGAAGCATAGTTATAGAACTACTTTATCAATAATCAGTCCAGAATTAAGTTTGTTTTATTTATACAGGACAGAAATGCTGCAGTACTCATACTACCTTTCCCTGAATCACTTCTTCCTTTCCTTACACTCTCACTGTCAGTACTGAACGTTGCAAAAATAAGAGACTAAGTGAGAGAAAGCTGGACAGGAAAGGAAAAGAGAAGGTTACTAATAAAAGCCTACCAGCTAAACATGGAAAAAGCTATTGGCTACAATGCTCTGGATCACAAATACACACACGCGCATACAACAAAAATGTTCATAATCTTAATCTAACATGACCTTGTGTTAGTAAGTAGCAATGATGGTAGCAGTTGTGACAGAAGGAGTGTGTTAGTCGGGTATGTCAGTATCAATTTACAAATGTAGGACTCTCAAAAAAGGTATTATGAACAAGCTTTGGCGTACCTGGGGTAGAAAGGACGGCAAACTCTGGTTCAGTCTCCCTGCACACATTCACCTTTCTGTACATTGTACATTTTCAGAGGGCCGAGCCCCGTGTGTTCCCCGTGTCACATGAATTCTCTCTCCCCCTCCTTCCCTTTCTTTCTTCCTCCTTCACTCTGCCTGCTGCGTCCTTCAATAATACATGAGGTACAGAGACGGGAGAGAGTGAGTGAGACTTGACGCCAAACCGGTGGAAGAAAGCAGCAAGGAGGGAGGGAAAGAGGGACAAAAGAGAGCAGAGACACCTAGAAACACTACTGTCATGTTTAAGTGCAAGATGGTTTGATGGAAGACTGTGATGAGAGGAAGGAGAGGACGGATAAAAGGGGGTGCTTGGGTTTCTTTTTTTTTTCTCTTCCCTCTCATGTCATTCTCAAGTCCATATCCATGTGTATTGATGGGCTGAGCTCAGTAGAAGAAGTACACTGCAAATGAAGGAGAGAGGGGGAGGAAGTCAGTCTCTTGCATCTGCCAGTAGATCACTTCATCAAATAGAGAGCAGGCAGCTGAGCTCTTATATGGATGAGCTCTACTGTATTTTAATAAACTGGTAATTAGTATTTCATAAATTGGTATCAAGATTATCTTCTACTCACAGAATATTATTCCAACCACAATGACTCCAATGATACCCATCATGATCATCATCTGCAAGGAGAAAACAGTTTACTATAGTGGGACATGCTCCGATAAAGGGAGTTAAGGTGCACTGTGACTATGAGTTCAAAGAGGAACATCTGAACAACAAAACATTTAAGGCCCTTCAGATTCTTTGCATTTGTTGTGCTTCAGTTGCGCAACCTCTTATTTCTGAGTCTGTGTAGTGAAAACTGTACAATAACAGACCTCTTTTCCCCATTTTCCCCAAAGCATCTGCTCAGTCTTCCACAGCAGCTCATTAAGAGATTAACGTGTGGAGAGCAGGATGACGGCGTCCCCACAATGGACACGGTGTGTTCGCCTCAGCACACCTCAGCATGAACAGCCGTTTGATGCTTTAAAAATAAAAGAGCTGAAGATCTGGTTCACACTTAACTTTTAATTCTCTTCCAGCTCTACATACATACGTACCTCTACATAACGCATCACATACTAAAAGGGTTAGACTCAGACTCAGTAATAACAATTTGTTTAATGGACCCACAATAATGTGCCCACCTTGCAGTTCTTCCACCAGTACTTGTTCTTTAGCTTGGCTGCGCAGCTTTCAAACTGGGAGGCTCCGGCTTGGAGAGCATCCGCTCTGTCATCCAGCTCTGAAAGCTTCTGGTCCCTTTCCAAAACCTTGTCCACGTTCACTCGCATGATATCCACCACCTAGCTCGCAGCGGCGAGGATGAGAAAGCATTTGGCAGTGGTGGGGAGGAGAGACAAAGAGGATGACAAGCACGGTTAAAGGAAAGCAAGACAGGGGACAAAAGGTTTTCTGGAGCCACACCATAAATGAGTAATTGCAATGCATTTGCAAAATGCAGCAGAGACTATATGTTAACAAGACCAGACCTTTTCAGAGAACATAAGAGCAACAACACACATTTTACATGCTTGTTTGTCCAGTAGCAGCACTGTGCATATGCTGTAGATATTTCATGATTAAGCCATGTGGCTCACCAACTGCTTTAATACTGACGCATTGCTTTATAACACCAAACTCTTAGTCTGCCTTGGGCCAGCTCACCTCCTCGACTTGGGCCTGTGTCTGCTGTAGCCTGCGGTTGCTGCTGGTATTGGGTGGGGGGGCAGGGCCCCCGCCTGGGGCTCCATCTGCACCAGGGGCTCCTGGAGCACCGGGGGCTCCAGCTGGGGCAGCATCTGGGGCAGACCTGAGAAGAAGAGCACAAGGAAGTGAGATCAGAGTGAAGGAGAAATCTCTGGTTAGAGTAACTAACAGGCACTATAAAGGGGAGTTAAAGCCTCCGCATAGCCAAAGGAGAAAACTGCACATTATGCAGGGGAGAGTGGAGATGTAGGGCGAGGAATGCAGATGGTAGGATGTAAAGGGGGAAGGCAAGAGGAGAGAATGAGCAAGAAAATGAATGAAAAAGAAAATCCTCTTCAGGAGGATGCTGGCTGAATAATGGGAGAAGGAGAGGGGAAAAAATGGGAGAAGTTCTTGTGATGGATTACAGAGAGCTGGGTGGGACAGAGAAGAAGAGGTAAGACTGGAAAGTGATGTGCAGAGAACGGGTTAATCCAGCAGGGGGTGGGGGGTGGGGGTGGGGGAGACTGGGTACAGGAGGTTTAAAACTGAGCAAACAAGCTCCCAGGGGGAGCAGCCGCTGACCGGCCTGACGGACAGTTAATACAAATCACTGCAGCAGGACGAAAAGGTCTTAACCTCATGAACCATCAGTCTGTTTAACATGAACGTTCCTGGTGATGATGGCGACCTCAAAGCCTCTGAACCACAGTGCGTTAACAAAATATTATTATTATTATCTTTAGATATGTGGAGTGAAATGACTAAAAAGCTCAAAATAACTCTGCCCAGGCTTTAGAGTGGCAGCAGTCAGCCCCTGCATACATAATTTAGTGATGCTGTGACGGAACATTTTACTTGCGTCAGCAAAATCCATCAAGCTGAAAGAAATTCAGCAGCAGTTCAGTTTAAGACCCCCTGCCCCCAACATGCATTGAAAACATGCAAGGAAATAAACTAGTTTGAATAAATATTCATCCAGAGCAGCTTGAGAGAGATTTTTTTGTGTAGTTATAATGAAAAGAGCGCAGCAGAAAAGCCGCATTAATACTCACATCTTCTATGCAGCTGTTTGAACTGACTCACGGGCAGCGGAGGAGGAGGAGGGGTGAAGGGCTGTCAGGCAGGAGAGGGAGGGTCTGAAGTACAAAAAACAAACAAAAAAAACAGCAAGATCAAAGAAAAAAGACGATGATTTCTAGGCACTGGTCCAAACGAAAGTCCAAATTTTCAATCGGCAAAGTGATTAAAGTGCCGAGCTGACTGTAAACTGAGGCGGGGGGGCTCTTGGCGCAGTGGAAGCGATCTTCTAGCGGTGCATTTATACTGCAAGTCGTCAGCAAAGTACCGCAATACCGAGGCACGTAAACGGGTCGGGCGATAATTCACTGTGTGACCGGACAGGAGAGCAGGAAGTGAAGGAGAGCGACGCGAGCTCAGGAGAAAAGTACTTCTGAATGATAATCCATCCGAGGGGGATCCACGGACGCGGAGATTCCTGCGCGGCTGCCTCCAGCTCCTCCAAGTGATGCTGCGTCCTTATAGAGCTGCTCCTGGATGCTGAGACGCAGCGTTGATTGGCCGGTTGTTCAGTTGCTTCTTCTCAAAGCTACTGGCGAATGCTTGCAATTTCAAAATTAAGGAGGAAAAAAAAAAGTCCAGTCATGAGAAAGCAGTTGTCTGTCTTTGATTTCTGTCACCCCCACCTCTCTCCCTTTCTCTCTCTCTCTCTCTCTCTCTCTCGGATGGATGTGCGTCTTGTGGGAAGTGCGGTAGTTTCGCCCGTGTGAAGTGCTGTGGCACTGTAGGCTACTGCAATAATGCGTCTCTCCTCCTGCCTTCTCCACTTGGACTCGTAACGACAGTGCGGTACCCCCCTCCCCTCTCCTCCCCTCCCCTCCCCTCCTCTCTCTCTCCCTACACTTTGCAGTACTGCAGCTCTGTGTCGGATAGGGCGGCAGGACGACACTGCGGTACAGTGGATGCCTACAGAGTGTTGACTCGGCTGTTTCCTCCGTGGCCTGGGATTCTCCCATTTCCCCCTCCTACTGCTCCCGTACAGCGTTACCCTTTGCATTTCCTCTCGTTTAATTCGGAACAGACTCCTTCCTTCATGCACCCTCTGCTCTATTTCCCATTTGGACTCTCTGAGCATTAAGAGAGGGAAGTAAAAACAGGAGAAAGTCTGAGGACAAAATGGCCATTTGGAGGAAAGAAACGTGAAACCTAACAAAATATGATCCTCTTTATGGAGAGAAATACACAGATATAATCTGTGGCCAAAAGTATATGGACACCCTTGTCTGCATACTCCTGCACTTCTGGTCTGGGGCTCTTTTCATGTTTTGGCCTTGGACCTTTTGTTCCATTGAGCACACATTACATGACACCCATTCCCAGGGTTTCCAAACCTTTTTGGACTTGATCCTTTAAACCAAAGCATTTCCTTCTTTTTACGATCCCTTGTCACAGGTTGCATGAGCTGTTATCTACCCAATCTCTCGCAATAAAAGAGCAAAGATTAGTACAAAACACAAAAAAATAACCACACTTTGCAGCAGATACATGTTTTTTTCTTTCACTTATCTTTTTTATCACCCCATGACCACTCAGATGTATCTCTTAACTCCAGGATGGAAAATACCGTCTTAGGTTTTCCACTCTGTGCACAGCACAAGGTTAAAAAGGCAATGACCTTCCCAGTTTTGCACCCAAGGACTTGACCAAACTGTACAGAGCCCCTGACCTCAACCCCAGCTAACATCTTCTGGATGAACTGGAACTGCAGCTGGGAACCAGCAACACCAGAGCCTGACCTCACTGATGCTCCTGTGGCTGGACGGGAGCAAACCCCTGCAGGCAGGTTCTGAAATATTGTGAAAGGTCTTCGTGGAAGTTGTTAAAGGAGCATATTAACAGCCACGTTTTTAAGAATGAGATGCTAATTATGATCTGCACTGCTGGCCTTTGACCTCTGCGGGTTGGAGCTGATTCTCTATTCTGAGGGAAAAATAATCCTAGTATTTTTTTTCTACAGCTACAGAACGAAGATGACCTGCTTGTCGCTGTTTGGGAGCCAGAGGAGTTCATGTTTGTTAGAAGTAATAAAACAAGGCTTCTTTTCCAGTCCATTTTTACAATGTATTTTCGGGCCTTTATATCATGTATGTTAATCATTAAACAGAAGTACAGGAAGTATGATGCTCTGAAAAGCGCACTGTTTTTATGAATATAATAAATTGGGGAAGAATGGCAATATACAGCACTTCAACAGCATGTAATCAGACATATAGACTCCAACAGTCCTCATCGTTCAGTGTTAGCGGTGTTTGCCAGTGCGGTTGAAGCGTCTGTACAGGAAGCGGATCCTCTTCTCCAAGTTGTGTCTGTCCAGCGTCATCATTCTGTCTCCCACCATCCTCTTCTTTCTAATTAGACGCTGCAGTTCATTGCCTTTGAAAGCCTTCAGCCAGCAGGGAGCCACAATGAGGTCTTTAGGATGAGCTTTGAAGTCCCCTGCAGACACAAAGGGAGCGATTCATTTGTGCACAGTGTATGTATGATAAAGGGGAGAGAAAGCAAACCAAAGTGTGGGCAAAGCACAGCTGGTGAGGAGCTGGAACTGGGGTACAGATTAAGACTGAGCAAGACGCCATCTGAGCCAGTGGTCTCGCGTTTATTGGCCTCATGTATGCACAATTTATCTTTTCAAACAGTCTCCTAAGGACTTCTTCTGCAGGTGAGAATAAAGTAAGACCGCCTGAACACTCACTGATTCTCAAAAAAAAAAGAGAGAAAAACCTCACACAAGGCTTTAGTTCTCTGCTTCCTCTACACCAACAAGGAAACATAATCAGATCATACAAAAAAACATTTGAATCCATAGTTGCATATTACATCCTAACAGTTTTATTCCACACTCAGTCTACCAAAAACTTCATTCAAAAACAACAACAACAACAACAACAACAACAACAACAACAACAACAACAACAACAAAATGGACGTTAACTGGTTCTGGGAACTTACCTAAGATGCCTATGTTATCATAAACTCCATACATGCTCCTCTTCTCTGTCCACCTGTCCACCGTCTTCAGCGGAGGGATGGCATGCATCCTGATCTGGCAGCATGTTCCTGAAGAAAGCACATTGTTTCATGTCAGCGCTCAGTACCTGAGTATCTTCTGCACATTTAGTGTTGCTACAATTAGTAGATGAATTGCTTAATCAATCAAGATAAAACTAATCACGAGCATTTATTCTAGTATGGCTCAATACTCACTGGTTCCAGCCTCTCAAAACTGAGGGTTTTGCTTTTATAAACTGGACATATTTGGGTTTTAGAAAACATTATAGGAAAATTGCAATAGGCATGTTAAAAGATCAACAGATTATCTGAAATAATAATATTAATACTACTAATAATAATGAAAATATTTGTTAATTGCAGACATAACTCATTAACGCACATTACAACCTCGTGATGTTTCTAACTTTCTAATTTGCACTTGATGCACATTTTCCATCTTATTGTTTACTCTCCTCTACTTGTGTATACCTGCATATATGTTTGGAGTAGGGTTGGGTGGTATGATGGTATATACCATGCGATGGTAGACATGTGTCCATCAGTAAAGATTTGGCAATACTGTTTCCAGTGTGGGAGCTATCCCTGGAGCTGTATGTACACACTGCCAGTGTGTAGAGTAGCTGCTTCGTACTACGCCCCTCACCTAAATCAAACAGCATAATCCCAGTAAGTGAGAACATGTCTGACATGGACGAATGTGCTCCATGTGTGAAAGAGACCTGATTCTGCAGACACTGTGCAGAGTTCATAAGAGAAAATGGTTTTAGTGCCTGTGCTTTCTATTCGGGGCGGGTAGCACAATGTAATCCAGCTGCCTCGCACGTGATTTGTGCAGAGGACCATGACCTGAAAGCCACAGTTAGTGGTGATAACACGCCTCTGTGGCATCTCTGTTGTCCCCATCTGGAACCTTAAAATCTCCAATTTGGAAGAACGTTAGTTTTACTGCTTGAGTCTTATGTTTTAAACTCAAGTGTCGCCTCATGTTACGCAGTTGTTTTTGTTTGTAGGAAATATAATCAAATGTGATGAAGTATGGTACGGTTATTTTAAACCATTTCTTAAATGAATTAACACGACAATTATTATACCATGATATAGCCCATTACAGTGATATACAATTACATGTACCATGATGGATTTATGGTGTAGTTGTACTAGTTCTGAAACCTTACTGTGCAACAGCTAATTTCCTCAGGGAGGAATTATCACGTAAGTCTGGTGTTATTGAACCTAGTGATCATCCATAGTCATTAAGGGAATTAAGAGGAGCATGCAGTGTAAGCATACACAAATAATCCTGTTGCTGCAGTACGGGCATTAAACAAGCTGGCTACAGTAACTCACCAGTTGAAATGGTCCTGGCTGTGTGGAGCAGAGTCCCAGCAGACTGACAGAAGGACGCTCCAGCTTTCAGCAACCCTCCCAGTACAGACATGTCTCACGTTTTCTGTAATAAAACATCAGCTATTAACGTTAAATGAAAGGTATTCAGTTTACTCACGTAAAGTGGTTATTCAACACGTATCAACTGTGTTTTCAACACGTTAGCCGGCCGGGTTTACTTTCTATCAAACACGTTAGCTTTGTTAGCTTTTCAAATAACTTTACGCTGACCCTTAGCTTTAGCATTAGCTAAAACATTAGCTACATCTAACGCAGAATTATGAGCATTACCAGTTTCCACGTCCAGGAGCGGTCATGTGCCAATTCAATCTGTCCTTATTCATTCAACAAACCACAACTTATGGCCGAATGCGGAGATATGGCATTTACAACTAGCTATGAGTTATTGAGACTTCAACATGGACTCAATGGCCGCGTCCATCTTACTCTGTGTCCCAAAATGCAACGCGTCAGTACCGTATTGTCGTTAGAGTAGCGCAACAAATAATCCTTTGACGGTCTTTGCACCTTTTCACTAACATATTTTTACCCGGTAGAGGGAGGTAATGGTACTAGAGGAGCAAAGAACCACAAGCTTGCAGTGTTGAAACAGAAGAAGCATTACTTCAGTAAAAAGTAGCAGTACAGTGAAGATAGGCTAGTACACTGCAAGAAAAACTTCTGCATTCAAAACTTTACTAAAGTAAAAGTATGTCAAGTACTATATCTGGCAGTGTTTTACTGGTATATATGATGTTTTTGAATCAATATTACTTTTGCATTAAAGTGTATGTTGCTTTTTACTGCTGTAGATGTTTATGGTTGAGGTCATTTTAAATACTGCTGGATAGTTTATTCTACAGCAATGCATTTTATTTACAATGCATTTTATTTACCGTATGTTTGTAGCTTCCTGCATCCTCCATGAGCTGAGAAGAACAGCCTGTTTTAAAGCTTTGTGAAAAATGCATTTTCCTTCTAATCTAAGGAGCCTAAATAGTTTATTTATCTAAGGATGTCTGAGAATTTTCTCAACCCACAAAGGAAGGCTTAACCCTGCAGTTTATCAGAGAAATTAACACCGAAAGTCACCACATCTGCAGATACACGGCACATGGGCAGGGAGGGTATGAAATCTGAAAAGTAATCTGTAACTGGACCTGTCAGGCAAATGTAGAGTCATTCAATAGCACAATATTGTTCAATTATAAAATAAAGTTGCATAAAATTTGTACTTAAGTACAGTATTTGAGTGAAATTACTTGGTGACACGCCTCCTCTGCAAACTTGCGGAACAAAAACGGCCAGCTGTGTAGTAGAGTTGCCTTTCTTCAGATTATCACATTATCAGAAATCACATATCTATCTTACATTGTTCTGGTGCTCATCTATGAATGGGAGGGACAAAGAAAGTAAGATAAGTGATCCCTTACACAATGAAAAGCTTGTGTACATGTGTATGCATCATGCTTTGAGTACTTGTGTACTTAAAGGAGGATGTAATCCCTTTTGGATAAAGTACTCTTTGATCCAATATCATCATTTAAATCTTATATTACTTAAAGTGGGAACACTATTGACAGATCAGTTTTAATCACTGAGATCAAACCACACACTGGAATAAAAACATGAAAACCTGCAGACATCTAGGCTGTTATACTCTCTCTCTCTCTCCCTCCCTCTTCACACACACACACACACACGCACGCACGCACGCACGCACGCACGCACGCACGCACGCACGCACACACACACACACACACACACACACACACACACACACCACAAACACTCAGATGCACAGACGTGGACTGATACTTTCAGTCTTACTGTTATAAAGCCTTGGATGGAATATTTTGTCATTTTCAAAGAAACAAGTGCACCAAAACTGATCTTTGTCTTTATTTCATTTTTGCTAAGACACCAGCGAGTGTGTGTGGAAATTTAAACCAGACAAAACATTTTTTTAACCTTTAGATTCCATCCAGCTGTGACATAAACCAAACTGCAATGTCCTCTGCAGAGAAGACTTACTGTCTTACTGTAAGCGTGCAGTGTGCTTCATTTAATCTGTATTAAAATAATGTTTTTGACTTTCCTTTACATGTGCAAAAACCCCTGTGCTGAGATACTTTGGAATCACAATAGAATAAGAAAGACACAATACAAATAATTGAGTATGAATAAATTTATGTGTGCAGGAGGTGAAAGGAGCATCTGCTGAAGAGTGAATAAAAGACAAGCATGTAAAACATTTCCAAAATAAATAGCTATGATGCACTTTGCTTTTGCATCACAGATACACAGTCATGTTTCCATGTAGCACTCAACACGGCGCTGAGCAAAATGCTGACTTAGCAAAATTAAAGAACTTCTCAGCAGAGCCGCATTCTTTCTCTGTGCTCTGCTTCCTCTGCCAGTAAAACTCAGTGGAACATCATATTTCATCACTTCCACATACGGACTAGAATGCCGCAATATTATCGCAGCAGTTATTGAAATTAAACCGCCGCAGGGTTTACAATACGTCACAAAGTCTTACACCTGAGTATTTCATGTGCTTTATTGCTTATTAAGGGTTAATGCTGAAAAAATGCACCGCGACAAGAACAGACACAATGCAGTGGCACTTGACACAGGAACAAACTACTCACTTGCATTTGACTATTTTCCAAGCTCATCCTTATTAACATAATCATCTGCTTTCCCTCAAGCTCAAAGCTGAACTGTTTCCATGTAAGGGGCATTTTCCTTCACAGTAATTTCACCTCATATTCAGATACAGTGGGGGTGACTAAACATGAGCTCTAGGAAAGACCACCTCACAATGAGTGACACATGCATGCCCCCGACACTGAGATTCACAGGTACAGTTTGTACTGTTTATTGTTCTTTACTTGAAGCCACAGTCTGAACCACATATTACACAGATTTGAAGGCTGACAATGTTTGATGCGAGGAAGAAGCTCTAGGTGGATGAGATAAAAAGATTTAAAACTTACAGAATCACTCACCCAACAGTCACATGGCTGTTACCAGGGAAAAAGTCTTCACAAGACGATGAACAACAGCTCTGTGGTTTCACCTACACATTCTCAGTTGTTCATATCTTTCTGTATCTATCTACCCATCTTTGTATCTATCTGTATCTATCGATATGTCTATCTATCAAGCAGTGCTTTCATCTTAGAGTAGGCTTTCCAAACCTGTTTTAATGAGTGTTTCCAAGTTTCTACAAGTTTCTTTGTTTGTTGAAAAATGCAGAAACACCTGAGCTGTAGCATGAGCTGCAGCTCTCTTAATTTTCCTCATTTTATTGTCTGTAAGTTGTGCTTTCAGTCTTCACAGTAAGATCAGCTTTGCTTCTGTCTGTCACAACAATGTCTTACATTGTTTAATTAGGAACCCAAATCTTTGTCTCCCCTTGTAGTCTAACAAGACAGACATAGATGGATGGATGGATGGATGGATGGATGGATGGATGGATGGATGGATGGATGGATGGATGGATGGATGGATGGATGGATGGATGGATGGATGGATGGATGGATATCGTCTTATATTGATATGGCGAGATGTCTTTTGGAACTGCACAGATGAGCATTGAGAAGAACCAAATCATAAATATGTGTATACACTCACAGGTATGTACGTGTGTAAATATAAGGTATATACAAGGTAAATATACCAGAGATAAAAAAAGATCAAAAGGTGATACTTTAATTTAATCTCCATGCAGCATATAAATGTTTAATGAATGTTTACCACTCACTGTAGTTGTGCACAGATATAAAAGCATTTCAGTGTGTTCATCAGCTGTTTTAACTTCTCCTATGCAGACACGTGAATTTCCCTTGGGCATGAATAAAGTATCTATCTATCTATGTTTCATAGATAGATAGATCCTGTGTTGTACTGTGTTGTAATTCATTATCTGTTTATACTGTGTACTGTGTACCAGCACAGGAGGATTATTAGTTCTTGACAAATACATTAATAAAACTAATATCTGTTTACAGCTACATTAGTGTGTTAAAGACCAACTATTAAATCTTTATTACTTCTTATAAATGCTTAACGGGAGCTTTAAGTTAAATGTTAACAGTCAGGGTGAAAAAAGTAGTTGATTTAAAGTTAATGTTGAAAACACAAACAGAACCAGGACCAGTTCTAAGAAATTGTCGCTATTACTTTGAACCTACATTTTCAGATTTTAAAGTGTTTACAATGAATGCCTTTGGTTGACAATCAGTGATATATGCTAAAATACTGGCCGCTAACCAAACGTTTGACTGGCAGTGTAGGCCTGTTTCTACTGCAGTGACAGCGGTGTAAGAACTGACGAAAAGGAAAACAGAGAAGCGAGAAAGAAGCGGATGATTCATTTTCATGAATATCCATCAGAACAAGGCACCGTATCACTAAATGGAGACGTCCTCATCATACAGGTGACGATGATGATCATGATGGGAGCTGTGAGTTAACCGGCGGCTGTAAACAAAAGTGACTGGCAGTGACGGAGGAGTGACGGGGTTTGGCGTTGCAGTTTCAAAATCAACAACTACAGCTCACGTGAATGAGCCTCAAGTGATTTGTAAACAATAACATTCACAGCAATGTGTGGAGAATGACAGTGATGTAGCTTAGTTTTTATTTTGCACAAGAGCATTTCAAAAAATATATTTCGAAGTACAAATACGGTACATACTGTAGATGCTACTGCACATGGCCATTTACTGTACTTTTATTTATACTTTTGTGTGCTCTGGCTTGCAATAATGTGACATATTGGGACACTGATGTGAAGAAGAAGACAGGGTGAAGTAGAGAGAATCCGTGGGAGGAGGTGGGTCTCCCTGTTTACATCTCTGTCTTACAGTTTCCAAGCTGACACAGACAGACCACATCAAAGCCTGGTTTGTAGGTGAAGTCACATGATCTCCAGAGGAGCTACGAAACACTCCACCCTCCACCCCCGCCAATATATACCTCATCAAACCGACTTACAAGAACACAAAGAGAGAGACAGACTTTGAGAGGTGGAAAACCGAGCTGACAGAAGTTAAAGCGAGGCAGACTGAAGTGAAATTTGTTGCTGCATTTTGACGGCAGTGCAGAACCCAAACTGAAATATTCATCAAGAACAAAAGCAACAAGATGATGCTGTTGGAGTGTTTCATCTTTGTGGTGATTACCATCCTTATGACAGGTAAATTTATGATTTTTCTACCACAATTTTTTAAAACTTTTGGTGATGAATGTTCATCAGACGCACGTGTTTTTGCGGGCTGAAGGTGCACATTTTCTTTGTAAAGTTAAACATTTCATGTTTCTTCCTCAGGGGCTCAGTGTGAGGAAACTGAGGTGTTTGCTGAAGCAGGCTCTCAGGCTGTACTACCCTGTAAATGCGGCCCTTCATCTCCATATCCCTCGAACATCATCTGGACTAAAGACAGGAAAGGGTAAGACACAAGCTTTTGTTTGCTGCCTCTGCTCGGCTATGTCCTTTTCCCTCTTTGCTTTATGTCGCCGGCCACAAATCCCTCAGTTTCCCTCCAATCCCATGCTCCACCATCCATCCCTCCTTCACCTTCAAACTAAAGACTTGCATCTACATGCCGATGACACTGGATTGTTTGTGACACCTCTGTCCACAGCACGGTTTGGAGAAAGGGAAAGAACGGGCTGCAATTCTGGGGTTCTAGCTTTTTACCCAAAGAGAACCAACGTTTACAATGCCCCCACTCCCAGTTTGAGAGAGGCGATTACAGCTTGCAAATCAACAACGTGAGGAAGGGGGATGGAGGAATTTACACTTGCAAGGTGGATCATGGAGACCAGGTTATTGAGAACGTGGTCATACTCAGAATCATGGAAGGTAAGAAAATTAGATGCAGCCTCAAAACCCCAAATGTTTTGACTGTCTATACCTTAACAGAGGTCTCCGCTGCACTGCTAATCCTTGCCTGTATCTTGAACAGTGTCCATCTCTTCATTGGTTCCCGTCTGGGGGAATGACGTTACAATCAGCTGTAACGTGACCCCTTGTCCTCACGGAGCCGCGATCCAGTGGATGTTGAACAACAGCCCAGTTATGTCCCAGACTGGAATCATCTTAAACGGCAATGCCGTTGAAAGTTTTGTGAGGGAAAAGGCAACTGCGAGGCTGACAGGAAACTGGACCTGCGTCGTGGGCTACAAGGGCAACAAGTGGCAAGCTTCGGCAGCTCTGACCGTGAAAGGTAAGATTCAAAAGAGATGTAGAAAACTGAATTATTTGAAGAAATCAGGCTGTGTGCTTCTTTTTTCCCTGACTGATGTTCTTAAAGTCTCATCTTTCATTGCCTTTCCGTCACAGGAATCATCCATCCATCCAAAGACAATACCAAAGTGTACGCTGCTGTGGGGTCTGCGGTCACACTCCCCTGTGTCTTCTCCCCTGGTTTAACCCCCTCTAACACACTCTGGGAGAAACTCAAACCCGAGTCTATTTTTAGACCCATTCCTGGTCGCCTTTCTGCCTCTTTCTCTCCACCCTCACCGTCCTCTCAGTTCCCTCTGGATAAGTCTGCCAGTTTGAAAGAGGTTGGGTTTGAGGATGAGGGCCGGTACAGATGCTCTGGGACTGTAGAAGGACAACGGCTGACTCGAAATATGCAGCTTGTCGTCGCCAAAAGTAAGCCTCCATTGAATTAAGTTTAAGCCTGAGTAACATTAATCTTTGTCATCAAAAGCAAACTATATTGTCTTGTTTTTCTCTCAGTTGACAGCAGAACCACGTCAAAGGAAAGAGGCACCGTGACACTGACCTGTCAACTGTCCGACTCGAGCGATGTCACCGACTACGAGTGGGTTCATGTGGTCTATGACCTCAACGGCACCCAGTCAATTGGGTCCATCCAGAAGGGGAAGACTCTAAGTATAAGCAAAATGTCAGAGAACCAAGGCGAATGGGCATGTCGTTTCTATGGGACAGAGGGCATTTTGGGAAACGTAACATCCCACATTCAGCTGATGAGTAAGTTCTCTCCTCTGGATGTTTTTCTATTTTAAACTACATGCCACAAATAAATATATATGTGTGCTGCCTTTTGATATTTTGTTTTGCTTTTTAATATTTTTGGGAATATACTGGATTGATGCTGATACACAATATTAATTTGTTATAAAAATATGAAATATTGTGCTTTTATCTCACTCTGTTTATATGATTTTTCCCTGCAGGTGGTCTGAATGGACAAAAATCATCAGACCCCTCAGATAACACCGCCGCCGTGGTCGGTCTCAGCCTTCTCCTCCTGGTTCTGCTGCTGGTTTTGGTTAAGATGTGCAAGAACCACCAAAGGGTAAATATCTATAGTTCACAGCACTGTGAAAATTACTCTGAAACTCATTTCCTCCTGTGTTAAATTCTTCTGAAAAACTGAGAAAGCAAAGTATGGGATTATTACAGTTTCTAAATTTCTTGCAAAATCTTCAAATAAGGGAAATTATTGTCTTTGTCTCATGATAAAAATTTTACTGGAAAGAAATAACTCATTAACTAATTTCTAATTCTTTATCAAAAATCACTATAAAAAAGAATGCGAAGTATTAATCAAAGATACATACGTGTACGCATTCATGCATCACTTCTTGAGTTGGACTCATGTTGCTAATTTAGACGATTTTGCATAACTTCTGTCCACAGAGGAAAAGGATCTTTCAGTACCCTGCGCTGGAGACGATTGTTCATAACACCTCCATTGAGCGGGAGGAGAGAGAAAGGAAGAGAGAGAAAAAGTGAAGACACATTAAAGCAGAGGCATCGCAGGACAGACCTCACAGCACGGACCTGAAGTGAGACCCAGCTTCTTCATGCCTGCAATTCGTTGGGAGACTTTTGTTTGCACAAGTTTTGTAAATACAGTATTTTCTGAGCAGATGATGTAGCAGTGTTTGAAATGTTGTATATTATCTTTGTAACTATTTTCAGTTATTCAGCTGTATGTGAGGATTTGTTTCCATGTGCATACTGAGAATAAAATGTTTTCACAAATAAAATACATTTATCAGAAATAAAGCTGGTTTTATTTATCACATTATATCCAAACATAACTCTCAGGTCAATGAGAGAGGAAAATATTACTACTATAAATAATGTATACAGTAATTTATAAAAAATAATATTTCATCATATTTACACAAAACAGTGAACACATGCTTATGTGTTATTACAAAAATATACTCCATTATTTTACAGTCTTTACAGAGTTATTATTGACCATGAATCCATACTGAAGTGATGCACATGTTTCTTTATTCTATTTGGTCTTTTTTCTCTTTTATGCGCTTCAGCTTTTCATAAAAAAGCAGACAGTCCCCATTACTTTGTCCCTCTGTAGTTGATGTTCATGGACTGAACTTTGAGTTTGCGTAATTCAGTCCATTTGCGGTCCAGTTTTGGATCCACTCAGTGGCTACAGGACTCTGCAGTGCAGCCTCAGAGCTATATCTGACTGCACTCCCCGTCTTCTTGCTCTGAATGTCCGTGCAGATCCCAAAAGGCCAAAGATCGACTGATGCCCTCAAGAAGGCCCTCGACTCTAGGCTGTAAATGATCCAAGACGTCATCATCATCAAAGCACCAACCTGACCAGTCCACATTTACACCGTCCGTGAAGACGACACTGAAGAGGAGATGGAAACACAAGGTCAAAACAGATGTTTTTGTAACAGTGTGCAAGTACTTTCCCGACTACTGAAGACCTCATGTGCTCAGGTTCACTCTCCCTTCAAAAACTGCCACTCTGCAAGTTGGACAATGAATTGTAATTTTATTATTAGAATCGCCTGGATCTTAATTATGCTGATTAAGAGACAAAAAAGTATAAAATACCTAAACAGTGTTTGAAATTGCAAAATTCTTAATTAATGCTCAGGTAAATATATTGTATAATGTCTTTAATTAAATTGGCTATTCAACAAGGAAACCGTTGAAGTGTCTTGTGGAGTTTCTGATGTAAATGATCCACAATTTAAAATATTCAACAAAGTTTCTGCAAAGTTTTATGAGATACAGCATTCTGCTTGCTCTGTGCGTCGAAACACGAAGAGCGCAGGGTAATTTTAGGTTTCCGTTCCCACAGAACAGTCTGTCCATTACCAGCCTACTCGACGCTGAAAACTAATTTCAATAGTAAAGATTTGACAGCGTAAAAAAACATTTTCCAACTGAGGGGGAAACAAATACATTTAAGCAGCACAGAGCAAAGTATGAAGAGAACATGCATCTTAACGTGTCTATTATTCAAAGCTGGTGAAGCAAAACATCTGTCAAGTAAATGACACTAACATGAACTTCAGTAATAGGTAGAGCAGCAGGATGGAGTTCCTCTTTAAAACAGAGGACCTCCACCCTTTTGAAGTGTCCTTGAGTGAGACACTGAATCAACACAAGCTCCCGGGACGCTGCTGTGTAGCTGAGTTTAACCTCTGACCTTCATGAGAATAAAAATACATGGTACCAAAGTCCAGCCTATTGTGTAGCGTTTCCTTTCCTCGTGTGGCTTTTGTTGTATTTTGCTTTTTCTTTGTAGATGGCTGCATGTTGTGAAAACTGGGGCCATTAGAAAATTTAAGGCTCTACATGCAAAACTGTGGCTGTCAGGGGCAAAGACTGGGACTGCTAAAGTCATTGTGTAATTGGGAAGATGAAATGATGTTTCACTCTTGAGTCACATGCCAATTTTAATGAATGTGTGTGTGTGATTTGCATTTTTTCTTGTCTGACAATGACTAACTGACTAATGATCTCTTGGTTTGTGTATGGGAAACCAAATGCTTTTTCCCTTCAAGGGATTAATAAAGCTATCAAAATAAAATCCAGACATTACCCAGAACATGTGTTAATCTGTCAAGAAGTGACTAAGGTGAAAGTGCACTGACCTGTCCCTCTTCTCATCTTCATCTCCATCTCCATCCACCAGCTGCTCCTTCCACCCTTTACTCACTGTGAGAGCTCTGTGTCTCATTAGCGCCACCTCCTCCTCCCACTCAATGTCTCTTTCTCCATCACTGGGCGCTGGTGATGGTGTGGTGGAAAACAAGGGGGAAGGGGGAGGATACTTTGACCTTAAATTGCTCATTTTCAAATGTCTGTCTCTTTTCAAGCCATCTCTCTCTCTGGCTCTTTCCAAAAGACCCTCCAGAGGTGACGTGTGACCGTTGGGATCGTGTCCTGCAATGGGGGATTGTGGATCCCGTACCTGGGGTAATGTGTACAGACCGCTCGAGTGCAGCTCAAGTTCATGGGCTCGTTCAATGATGATGTTAGGAATGGAAGAACTGCTTTGGCTTTTCATTTTGAGCCTTTTGTTATAGAAGTTAAGCTCAGGCAGCTCAGATTCAGACAATGTTTGAGGGTCTGGAGAGACTCTATCTTGCATGTTCCAAAACATCCCTTGGTTTGGCTTCAGGGAGCTGAGCTTTAGCACCCGATGTGAATCTGAGCTGTGCGTGAACAGAACAGTGTTCCTCTTGGTATTTGGCTTGTAGTCTGAGTCAGAACTGGAGAAAGAAGCAGGCCGAGCTGGTCCTGAGCCCTGGAAGAACTGCCTAGATGTATCAGTGGAGGAGCCCTGGTGGGTGTTTATTGGCCTCCTCCTCCGTAACCCGGGTGACTTCAAATTTTTGGAGAAACTCCAGGCCTCTGGAGTTGTCTCCATGTCTCCAGACTGGCTGTGGCTGGAATTTCTCCTGGTGTCCAGGTTTACAGACTGGGAATCTGAGTCTGTCGTTGGTGATATTCCTTCTTCACTTGGTGTTCTTAAAATCTCAGGCACCTCCCTGGATATTGTAGGTTGGTAAGGAGGTTGTGAATTACTATCATCATCCATTGGGTAGTCAATATCTGGATATCCACCTAGTAAGAGAGTATGTGGCCGAGGTGTGTTGTATTTGAATGGATGAGCTGCAATACTGTGAGTGAAATGATCCAGATCAGGGGCAGACTGCACTCTGTGGTTCCCGGCCACCCTTCCCTCCTTTGTCCTGAGAAATTCAACCACCTTCTCTGCTTCCTCTGTATGGATGTCAACTTGTTGTCTTCTCACTCCCATTTCTATCCATTCATATCCTTTGAGTGCTTGTTGCTGACCAGCATAGCGCTTACGCATTAATTTCTGCTTGTTGTCGTTGGGTTGGGTGTGCAAAAAAGATACAACAGTGTTGATAGTGGGCACATCAGATGGAGGCTGATACTGTTTCTCTGCTTCTTTAGATGGCAGCATTCCATTTATTGATTTGGGAATTATAAATTCCTCAGTAAATTCATCCACAAAGGTCTCTCTTCCTGACTGCATAAGAGGTTCTTCTTCTGTCTCCGTATCATCCATCTTGACTTCTGTAACAGGTTTGGCCTCCAGCTGCTGGATTTTCCAGCTTTCCAGTTGTCTGATGCGCTCTGTCTCTCGCCAGCTCCTCAGTGTTTCCTGACAACATAATGCAGAAATAGAATAAATGAAACATTCAGAAGTGAATAAGTGTGATTTTTGTAATTATTTTTTCTTTTCTTTCTTTTTTTTTTTTTTAGAAACTTAGATTCTTTCATTCAATAGGTAGGTACAGTGTTACAGGTGACAACTCTGACAGCTCTGTGAGGCTGTACTTATACAGTGATGCTTTATGCTAAATGCTAATATGAGCATGCTAACATGCTCACAACGTGAATGTTAACACGCTGATGTAAAATATATGTAATGTTGACCACGTTCATCATCTTAGGTTAGCCTGTCAGCATGTTAGCATTTACTAATTAGCACTAAACACAAGGGTTTCAGGTGCAAAACATTGATCCAATGGTGGTGCTGGAGGAAAAGGCCAGAGGTCCCAGAGTGAGTAGAATTCATCAAGAGGGGGACATGTACTGTATCTATGTACCAAATTGCATGGCAGTCAGTTTAATGGTGTGGAGACTTTTCATTCTCAACCAAAAGTCAGGACATCACCAAGGTCTTCATCCACTAGGAACCTTGAATGTCCAAACCAAATTTGATGGCAATCCGTCAAAAGTTGCTGACATATTTCAGTCAGGACCAAAGTGTTGGACGGCCAGTCGCTGCTAGCACGGCATAAATCAGACCAGTATCATTTCAAAACATTTGGTCAGGAATTTTCACCTTCGCCTGGTGGATGGTGGAGACCCATGTGGAGCAGCTCTCTGAGGTGCTGGCTGCGAATATGTAGACGTTCATAGCGCTCCGAAGCTCACCCACCTCCACAAGAACAAATGAACCTGACAGAAGAGGAGGACTGATTATGGGATCTCCAATATATTTACACAGAATCCGGCTGACTTGTCTCTTGTCCATACTCACAGCCATCTTTCAATGCCATGCAGAACGTTCTGTCGAGGGCCAGAGGAGGTCGAACTACCTTCAGCCGCTCTCCTTTCTTCTGGACTTTGGTCATTAGAAGCA
Source organism: Chaetodon trifascialis (assembly GCF_039877785.1). NCBI lineage: Eukaryota > Metazoa > Chordata > Actinopteri > Chaetodontiformes > Chaetodontidae > Chaetodon > Chaetodon trifascialis. The sequence continues at coordinate 20,950,419 of NC_092062.1, read as the reverse complement.
CATCTGAGAAAAGCAGAGCCACCACCTCCAGCTGCATCATACGAAGAAAACACAAGAACATTAAAAAGTAATGACAATGATGTTGCGAAGAGATTTACTTGTACAGTGACTGAGTGCGTCGGCACCACCTTGCTGTCTTTTCTCCCCCGAATCTTCAAGTTCTCCTCCAGCAGCAGCTTACGGACAACTTCAGGACCTACTCCTCTGATGGGGCACGTCAGGTCAAACTGGCAGATCTCTCTGACGTGCTGTTAAGGAAATCCATCATGAGTAAGTAAGAGTAGCAAAACATATGAGAGTGAATATTAGTTTACTTTGGCAGAAATCTATAATGTTCAGTATTGTTATGATAGTCTGACATCTCAACTCTCACATCTTGAAAGAACTTTCACATCCTGTCTGGTAATGAGGAAGGTGGAAGAAACAAAATTGTGTCACATTTGTTGTTTGCTGTAATAAAGGAGTTTTTGAAACCAGTTTCCCTAATTCTTAATTGTCCATTTTTCAATACAATGACAATGAAGACATGCAAAATGACGCAAAAGACTACATAGAGTCCAAAGTGGGGAGCCTTTTACATGTCTGCACTGTGGTCCAACGTCTCCTAATCTGTCATATTAACTCTGCCTCTAGTGAAGGTCTAGTTGAGCAAATGTTGATCTATGATCTAAGCATAGGATGTTTTTGAAATCCAGTACATTCACAAGAAAATCTGCCACAAAAAGTTTGTGATGGACAAATTATGCAGAATCTTAAAGAAAATAATCATATTTTACCTTGTCAATCTCTTCATTTATTCCCTCCACCTCGTATCCCTCCACCCTCTGAGCAGAGATGGTGAGAGCAAGTTCCTCATCTTTTTGCCTCAGGTAGTCATTGATACTGTCCAAAAAACTGTTAACACCGGATAACTGGAGAGGAGCAAAAAGAAGATGGCTGGCGTGAGCCAGTGGGACTTTTGCTGCTCTGCAGAAAACCAATAATTTATGCTGAATTGAACCACTTTGATGATTTAAAAGTTTACCTCAGCTCTTTCATAAAGATCAGGTTTACAGATTTCAGATAATATGAGGACATTTTTTTGTTACAAGTGTCCAGTGCTTTTTGTATGCCAAGATCTCTTGGTACTCTGATAACGGGACATTCTGAGATTAAAGAAAAATTATCCTCCTTGCAGATTCTGAAACATCTCTTTAAAATTATCTCAATAGTGTGAAGACACTTGGATGACTGTCAGGTTATCAGTTTAAATGGGAGAAGTCAGACACTCAAATCCCATTTGTTAAATATGGATGATGAATATAGATAAGAGGCCTCAGTCTACCTACGATCTATAATTACTATACTGATTTTTATTTAAGATATCCCTTGAAATGACACAGATTTAAGGGTTTCTCACCATGCGTCGGAGTGTGTGCTGTACATCAGGGTCCTGGGTGGTTTTCAGCACAGCCTTGAGCAGAAGAGGGTACTTTGTGATCCTCTGATGGGGTTTGGCCTGCATGTCCCCCAGTCGCATCCGCTCACCCTGAGGATGAGTCTCCACCCACTGGACGTACCGAAAAAATAGGAACATTGCTTCAAGTCAGTGCTTTTGATTAAAACACTTTGTATTACATAATGGCTTGGAACCATGAATAACATAACACAAAACAGTCTGAATTGGTCTGTTCACCCAAATTAGTGGCCATTAGCATCCTATAGGAGCCTAAATAGGATCTAGCCATAAATATAGTTTTGAGTAGATGTCTTGAAATATATTTTGTTTGTGCCTCTTAATCTTTACTATGAAGAGTTTTCGCCATTTCTAATAGAAAATTGTTCAGACGGAGGTCCGTGGATTGCTCCAATTACCAGTGTCCGAGTGGTGGCAGATGACTGACAGAAGACTGATATCTCAAAGCCTTGACAAATAAAACCACATCTGCAAAACACAAACTACCACGAATACTACATGCAATGTTTTTGTTTTGTTTGATTTGGGTGAGAAGACCCTTCAACGCCCACCATGTACCATTTCCTAGTAAGATGTGTTGTTTAACAAAAATATCACCTCCCACTCGGGTTGACAAGCGTGATGGTATGACATAAATGAAAAAGCAAGTGTTGAATAGACACACTTACAGTGGTGCTAACTTGCTCTATACTCAAGACAGCATTGCAAATGTAGGGTTGTTTCTATGAATATGCTGTTGAAACTCTTGGTTTTAGTCATCCAGGCTTTGTGTAACAGGACATGCTTCTCTTGCAGTCACTATTCCCAGAAATGTCTTGACCTCAATTATGTGAACAGGGAATCCTTCAAAATCGCTGTTAAGTCTGAATCATTTGGAGAAGACGTTGGTGTAGCAAGTGGTTTCCCATCAGGAAGCGGGTATGACAAGTCGCCTACAAGGTTATGAAAGCATCACAAACCACACCGTGCCAGCATTAATAACACAACAGTTAGTCATTGCATTGAATTCCATTGAAGTGCACTGAATGGTAATGATGGGCTCTGTGTTGGTGTTTCGGTATACGTGTGTGAAGTTTCCTGCGTATTTGTGTTCACGACTGTGCAAATTGTGCATATGAGCGTCTGCAGCTTAGCGTACCTGGACGAAAGTGAGGAAATGTGGGTTGCTCTCCATCTGCCTGCGTGTGAACTCAAGATTGTTTTCCTCCTCCCAACAGTAATGCTGATAGGAGGAGAAGCGCTGATGGAACTGGGCGCACAAAGAAAAGGAGGATTAATGACAACGTGAAAAAGCTCCATCACCTCCATGAATCCTGCATCCATGATTTTACTTTAAGAGGAACTCCACAAAGTACTACTGCATATGTGAAAGAAGTTGCATAAAGCCTTTTGTGGATCCAGAGGGAGGTGTACAAAATCTGATTAAAAAAAAAAAAGCATAGATGGCCAGCACTGTGATTTGAGTAAAATTGAAGTCAAGTCATTTGAGTCAACACCAGTTAGGGCCGAGGACTTAGAGCATACCAGACATCTATAGCCTGCTCCTCATCTCTACTTGAGTGAAGCAGCTGGACGCTACATTAGCTGCTTCTAGCAAAACGCACCTGAAACTCCAATCGAATTGTTGGTGCTCAAGAGGAAGAATACATGCAATAAAAGAGACAATATCTCTGGTTCTGCTTCTTCAATTTTGATCCTCTAAAAAAAAAAAACTGTCCATCATGAGTGTGGCAGAGTTATAGGAGCACAATACTAAACCTGTGGAGTACTCTCTTAATTGTATTCAAGTCAAATGAGGGAACAAAGACACAATTCAATTCAATATACAATTCAATATACCTTTATTTGTCCCGTAAGGGGAAATTCCAATTTACAGCAGCACCAGTAAAAGATAGAATTAGGTAAAAAACAGACACAATTGACATTTGTGTCTTTTGGGGTTGTCCCTACCCCTGTGACTTCATTTTGGGCTGAAATCCAAAGCATCCTGAAAACTGTCTTTCAAACAAAATCTATTTTTAAGCTTGAGCTGATGCACCTGAGTAAGCTAGAGGAACTTGAATGGAGAGTATTACTGGTGTCTTATAAGAAATGGTCTACTGAGAAACGGGCGGCGAAAGAAATGGCAGCGCTGACGTGCACAGAATCTACGCAATGGAGAGAATCACTCATGTCTCGAGAGGCCAGAAGGATGATGATGAAAAATGATTATTCACATTTCACCCTTTATGCCAGACATTGTTTTATTATATGCATATTAAATGTTTACTTGCTCTTTTAAATGTTGGAAAGAGGACACTATCAGCCAAATGTACTTAACCCCTTCAGACCCAGCATCCATTGGAAACCAAATAAACCAATAAATACCCTGTAATTGAATGATTTCAATAATGCTGGTTACTGATTGGATCCTGATTATCCAATCACAATCATGTCATGACTTTGAGCACGCTCAGCCACTGCAGAGAGGGAGGAGTAAGTGCCCATTTTCAATCAAAAATATAAATTTATGTTCATGCTAGCCAAACAAATTTGTTGTCAGCATAATTGTAACTGTTACAAGTGATAATATTTGAAGTTATTTTGAACATATATCATATCATTAATTTACAGGATTTTTTCAAAGTTAGGAGTTAGGCGAGTTTAGCTAACACTCACATGTTAAGTGAGAATTTTAGAGTCACCAATTAACCTAATGAGCATGTTTTTGGTCTGTGGAAGGAAGCCGGAGTGCCCAGAGAGAACCCACGCATGCACTGGAAAAATATGCAAACTTCACACAGAAAGGCCCCACCCGACCCGGGGATCGAACTGGTGACCTTCTTGCTGTGAGGTACGTGCACTACCTGCTGCGTCACCGTGCCACCAATGAAAAACATCTGCAAGCTGATGTCTTTTCAAGTTCAGGTTCCAGTTCCATTCCAAGTTAACGTGTTATCAGTTCATTATCCATCCATCCATCCATTATCTATACCGCCTATCCCTTTCGGGGTTGCGGGGGGCTGGAGCCTATCCCAGCTACAAATGGGCGAGAGGCGGGGTACACCCTGAGCCGGTCGCCAGCCGATTGCAGGGCCACATACAAGGACAAACAAACATTCACGCTCACACTCACACCTACGGACAATTTAGAGTCATCAATTAACCTAATGAGCATGTTTTTGGTCTGTGGGAGGAAGCCGGAGTACCCGGAGAGAACCCACGCATGCACGGGAAGAACATGCAAACTTCACACAGAAAGGCCCCGCCTAACCCGGGGATCGAACCGGCAACCTTCTTGCTGTGAGGCACGCGCACTACCTGCTGCGCCACCGTGCAGCCTTCAGTTCATTATCCTACTATAAAAAGTATGGTTATGTGTTTGAAGTTCCATGATAGTTTACTGAAGGCAAAACTGATTTCAGGTAACCTTGTCTAAAATCATACATGTTGTGTTCATGTGCATGTTCAGATTGTGTTATTTCCCTCTCTTCTTGCAGGCTCCAGATTTTTCTGGTGATGACTTCACTGCTGTTCCCTACCCATGCTGTGACACACCTATCAAGTACATGTGCATGTTCAGAGCTGTACACAAACTCAAACACATGCAAACATCCAGTTCAAGATGTTTAGGTCTGATGTTTTTTATGACATTTTACGCCCATTGTGTCGTGGAGTCCATTGGAATGCACATGAAAAAATACTATTAAAAACATGAGTTAGCAAAAATGTGTTTTTTCCACTTTGTTTTTATGTTGGAGAGGAGTCAGAATCAGTTTAAAAAAATTTTTTTGCCCAGCAGAAAAAATGCAGGTCTGAAGGGGTTAAAATATGAGTTAAAGTGCTCATTTTATATCATTAGCTTATTTTTTCTGATCACTTGTATCAACTTGTAATCAGCATTTTAATGTTGCAGCTGGTTTTAGTTTAAGCTTTTTGGGAACTATTTTATATGCTGTTGGGCAGCTGTATTTACTCTATTACAACCCATTATAATCTAAATGCATGAATAGGATCTTAATCTGCAAATTAACTGGTAACATCTACTGTCAGACAAATGTAGTGCAGTAAAAAGTACAATATTTCCTCCTGAAATGTAGTAGAATACAAGTATAGTGGCATAAAACTGAAATACTCCATCCATACAACCGTCTGTAAGTAAGGTACTTGAGCTGACAGGCAGACACCCACCTCTGAATGTGTTTGTAATGGCAGACTGTGAATTCGTACCTGCAGGCAGCCGGCCTCCAGCATCATGGGGTCAAAGGGCATGCCTGTCCTCCGGACTTCATGTAACATGGGGTAAATAACCTCCTGCCAGAAGAGCTGGTGTGCAATGAGGATGGAGGGAAGGTTGGAGAAAAGCAGCTCAGGGGTCACCTGTCAAGGCAGGAAGTCAAAAACACAACAAAACTGTGTTCAGTTCAACTCCCCTGCTTTGTGATATTTTCCATCTTCTCAGTGGAAATCTGCTGTTGCGCTGTATTTTCCACTTGTGTTGTATTCTGTCTAAGCCAGAGCGGATGTTGTTGTTGTGCTAGTCAATGTATGTCAGTGGTATGCAGAACAGTGGAAAATAGGCCTTTAGATTCAGCGTGTTGTGCAGCAAGTCAAGATGAAGCTGCGTGCTCTGCACACTGACCTCCAGGAGAAATCCATGCTGGTGCAGGTTGACAAGAGCGGCAATAACCAACTGCGAGAAGCAGACACAGCTTTGTTAAACATCCTGTGGAAACTCCCTTTTCAGCACTGACACACATAAGAAGAAATACTGTATTTAAATGAGACTACGACAGCAGGTAGAGAATAACATATTACATCTTTGATGATAAGCAGCTTGTTGATGTAGGTGAGCTCAGTATGGACAAACTCCCACAGCGCCTCCTGCTGGTGTCTCTGCATCTTAGACATTGTCTGAAAATTAAAAAAACAGACAGAAGGGGAGAGAAGAACCAGGAGGGAAAGAAGACAGTTATTAGAGATGCTTCATGAAGGTGTAAAAATGTATATAGTACGGTACAGTGTGGTATAGTACAAGTACATTTTTGAAGTACTTATACTGTACTTGAGCATTTCGTTTTAAGTTACTTTATACTTCTTCTTCACTAATCTAAGAGGCAAATATTGCTCTTTTTACTGTACTACAATTGTTTGGTAACTTTAGTTACAAGTTACTCTGTAGATTTAGATTTAATATTAATGCAAAATATAACTCAACTATTATGATGTATTACTATAGTTTAAGATACTGACAAATATACAAAGTATAGCTCCATCTTCACCAGCTGCACCGTTACAGTGATGAACACATTAATGCATATTATTCTAAAATAGGCCGTCCTGTATGTGAGTACCTTTACTTTTGGTACTTAAAGGATATTTTGATGCTAATACTTGACTTAATTACGCTACTTTTGAATGCAGTAATTGCTTAGTTGTTACCAGAGTATTTACACTGTAGTACAAGATATTGATACCTCTTCCTCCACTGGCACTGGTTAAACTCTAAGCTCTAAGATCTGAACCCACTTATTCCTACATTGGATGTAAATCTTTAAAAACAGGCCATTAAATCTAATTTTGTATTTAAATCATGATAAATGATTTCCTAAAAAAGCTGTGTGCTGTAGTGATTCATAAAGGATTAAACAGTGGATTTGTTTGGGAGTATTTTCAGCCGTGGATTTGTTGCTCAGGTGAGTATTTACCTCAGCAGGATGGTGCATGTTGGATTGACTCAAAGTAAACTACAATTACCTGGTCACAGTAATCACAATGGAGCTCTATGGCACAAAGTAATAAACTACAGTGTATCAGGTCTTGTTCGTGGGATCAGTTCATTGTTGGTTTTGGTCTGTTCATGGGATTTTATTTACCATAAGAACAATAAAAATAGTGCCAAGGTTATTTATAAGGGACCATACCGAATGAGAGTTCACTATATCTGTCCAGTTCTTCTCCAGCGTCGTTCCCTGACTTTCCTCCTTCCACCTCCACTTTAGACTGACTGGCACAGCGTAAGTCCCCAGATCCTGCTTCAACACGTCCAGCTGACCTCGCTCCTGAGGGGTGGTTCAAGACAGGGAGGACAAACACAAGAATGTACACAAGCAGGAAGAAAAAAAACACAGAACTCATGAAAAAAGGAAAAGAGGAGGAAAATCTGAAGTCATGATTTCTTGGCAAAGATCAATAACAGATACTTGTGGTCATATGTTACAGGTTTCTTTCAGTCGTTTGAGTGCGTGGACACGGTCAGAGCAAGTCTGTATTTGTTTCTAAGCATGCAGTGTGATGAGCAGGAGACAGCATAATACCTCAGACGGCGGGTTTTTCTCAGACACTCCCTGGCTGAACAGGACCTGTCTCAGTGCAGCTCTGGGTTTGGCTCCTGCAGATGCTCCCTTAGTCACTGTTGCAAAGTCAGTCACGACCTTCTGCTTGGTCCGCCTCTGGAAAGGGAAAAGGCCGTCAGCCCGGTATTTGAAAATCATTTGAAATCTTACTTATGTAAAAGCACAGAAGAGTAACCAGCAAGCTGCACTAAAAGTGACGTGTTATGCAAATGAGCCTTTCATTATGTGAAGACCTTCAAAGTAAACACATTAACTCCTATTGTAGAATTCTAAACATTTATAGTGCAGTGAGAGTATTTTTTTTTTTTTACCTGTTTTTAATTATCTACATCTTGAAATGAGAGAGATTAAGGCAAGACAGTTTTATTTACATAGTGCCAAATCATAAAAGAAGTTATTTCTTGGCAGTTACATATGAGAGGGGACTGTCGCTGCTCTGGAGTCATTAAAAAAGTTCAATATAAAAATGTTTAAACAAGTTAATCTGGATTAAAACAAGGCTAAAACATTTTCTGCAATTTTCAAAGGAAAAACTCTGTTGTTTCACTGAACAATGCATACATTTCAGAAGATGGACACAGTTTTAATATGAAAAATAATCTGCAAAATTACTAATGAGTGCAAATGAAAGTAGTGGAGTAAAAGCAGAATACAAGTAAAATACAATGAACTTGACTAAATGCACTTAGTTACATTTCACCACCGCAAAGTCAATACAGGAAGCTGCCACCACCCGCACTTTCCTGTCCCATGTCACTCACCTGGTAACCAAACGTACTGAACTTGTTTTTGTCTGCTGACCCCCTGTGGTGACTGTTTATGTCTGCAGCTGCTGTCGTCCCATCAACGACGTCTGGCTCTCTGGTTTCCGCGTCCCTCTGCCTCTCCCCGTCCGCCCCGTCTCGCCGTGGCACCAGTGCTTCTCCCATCAGTGATTCATTTGCCCCGCCGTTGTTTACATGTGGTGCCTTTGAGGAAAGGCTGAGGATAAGCACACAGGGTTACTCATTGCCAAAATAAGGTGTGTGCGGGCACAGTGCAGAATAGTTTGCTACGACAAAAGGCTTTGCAAAGGAGGCCTGGAGCGTGGAAGACAGAATGGAGGGACACATTGTGTTTTGTCATTTTACTTTCTCTTCTGGACTAAAAGCTTTACAAATACTACGCAAACAAACAAACACATTAAGCAACAAAAGAGAGAAAGCTGAATTATTGTAAACAATCCAACAATCCAACTCAGAACAATCCAATCTGAGTTCATCCTTTAAGACCGTGGCTCCAAACCTTTTTGGCTTCCGACCCCTCACGATAAAACACGTTTTATGTGTGTACCGGTGGTGAACAACTAAACCAAAGACATTTCTTTCCTTTTTAATTTATTATACTGTTGTTGTTTTTGTTTTTTTAAGGACAAGTATAGCACAAACCAGTGCCAAATACCGCGCATACCAAGCCTGTTTGCAACGCCACTGAACTCAATTCAGAATACCTGAAACTCAAGAGGAAAATACAAAATAGCACAAAACACAAATAAAGCTAGACTAAAATTTCATGGACAGTCAGTAACGAGCACCAGATCATTCATGACTACTTGAGTGACCTCTTTTTAAAACCGAACCACTTGGTGGTCCAGTTTGAGTCCTCTGGATAATCATTTCCACGTGTTGATCCACACAACAGAAAATTGTCCAGTTGAAGATCGACAAAATGCACTTTACAGTCCACCGTGTCACTGAGACAGAAACCCTGAGAGCCTGACGTCAGTGGTCCTGAGCCCATGTAGTAACGTCCTTTATCCAATCATGTGTTCACAAAGTGGTGAACCTCTCTCCATCCTTGCTTGTGAACGACTGAGCCTTTCCAGGATGCCTCTTTCATACCCAATCATGATGCTAGCACCTGTTACCAATGAGCCTGTTTACCTGTGGAACGATCCAAACAGGTGTTTTTGGAGCATTCCACATCTTTCCCAGTCTTTATTTCCTCCTGTCCCAACTTGTTTGAAACGCGTTGCTGCATCAAATTCAGAATAAGCAGATATTTACCAAAATCAATGAAGCCGCTGAGGTTAAACATTAAATATACTGTGTTTGAGCTGTCAATGGAGCACATGTCAAAAGGGATTATCAAACAATCCTTTGATCCCAAGCAGATTTATCTATCTTTTGATAGACAAAGAGCGTCGTGTCACAGCATTGTCCTTGGACTGTTTATTATGAAGCTTGTTGAAATCTTTCATGTAGCTCTATTTCTTTGTATGTACTGCAATTTAGTTTTATTGTTTTATATGCATTGTAATTTTTAGATGTAATGCATTATATATGTGTAGTCATTGCCAGAAGAGAACTTGCTCTCAATGACCTTCCCCATTTAAGTAAAGGTAATATATATGTTCTGTTTTTATGTCCTTAACATTAACATATTTAATGAAGCAGAACTTAACATCAGTAGGATCTTATTGGGTGCCTGTCTGAATCTCTTATGTAGGATTATATATCATCAAAAGAGGCCTGATGATCTACAATAATGCAGCAACTCACAAGAAAAAAAAAGGGAGAATTAGAACAAAGTAAAAAAATTATTAAATATATGTAATTTTTTTCAACCTCCTGCAGAATATTTTTGCTTTCTTATTCTGTTTAGATTTATCTTACAACCTAATCTTGAGCCCAAAGTCACAAAAACAAGAGAGAGAGACAGAGACATAGATTGTTGGATGGATGCTGTAATAAGAACTTTTCCAAAGCCTCGTGTTTCTCTCTAAAGACTGTCGTAACTGAGCTGTCAAAGGAGCAGAAATCATTACTGTTGCAGTGACTTTCATTTAACACGATACCGATAGTCTCACATAGCTACAGCTCCGGTTACACAGTCATGCAGGTCAAAGTGCAACTTCAGGACGCGCCTGACATCAGTTCCCACACATCCAACACCGTCACAACTCGCAGAATATACGTCCTGCTGCAGATTTGAGCGCTTACAGCGAATTTACAGCGAAGAAGAATGTGTCTTCATTCGCTGGAAGCTACAATATGTCGACAAAGTATTTCTCTGTTTACTGATGCTTCCACTGGAGAAGTGCCATTTTTCATCCACGGCTGGATCACTGCTGCTTCTGAGTGTAAGTGCAGTGTGCGATTGCTGCTGTAGCTGGGATTCATGATCATATTTATACAGTTTGTAGAAGTTATTCCAAAAGCAAACACGCTCACACACTTTAAACATGCTGCAGACAGGTACGCTGCGATAATTGCTCAGGTTATGCTGTCAAACATCAAAGGTCTGACACAGTGCTTCATCACTGTGTCACAGTTGTTTACAATCACTGCCTGTATCCCGCACGAACGCACTAAAGATGTTAGATAATATTAAATTTGAACACTCAGTCAAAGATTGATAGTGGCTCAATAAAAGCAGGTCTAAAACGGCTTGTTTAATGGCCTCAACAAAGCAGCTGTCAGTGCAGTCCGTGGATCCACACAGCAGCTCCAACATGAAAGCGACTCACTGCAGACATGAAGTAAAACGCTCCTCTTCTATACTGCACACACTCACCTTTTCAAAGTACCTGCTATGACTCTAAACAGATAAAATTATAGACTTTACCTGGGCTTGGTTGGATCCATTTTGTTTCACCCAGTCATCTTTGGTTTCTGTTCACTTTCTCCTCCTCTTTCACTCGGCCTGGACGGGTCCCTCCCTCTCCTGCTCTCACCTGCACCCCTGCCCTCTGCAACTGGCCCGACGGGAACAACTGGATTCTGCGGCCAACAAATCAGTGCTCAGGGCTGGTTAATGTGTGGCAGTTAACAGTGCTTAGTGGAGCGGAGGCAGTGACAGGTTTCTTTGAGGGTGATCTATTGTTGTTTCATGTCAATCAGGCTTATTGATCACCTTGAGCAAACAGGAGCAAATCATTTTAAGAGGGGAAGAGAGGTCTTGTGTGTATTTATGGCAAATCTGTAGTAAATCAGCAGTTGTTTTTGCTCTTTACCTGACAAAAAGAGAAGCACTGATGTGAAATCGACCATGAAAATCTGTTCTCTTGATTGCACAGTGAAGCGGAATGGCAGAGTTTGCACGCAAGAACATATTAATTATAGGGAAGGGGACAAGTCAAAAGAATGTAGCTACAGGAGAGGAATGATGAGGCGATCAGGCGAAGAAAAGATGAAGACTTTAAACATACAGGAGGAACAATGCCGTAACACATTCAATTTTGAGTTTAAAGCGTCAAGCTGGAATGTACACACAGGTACTCTCAGCCGACCGATGACAGCCGTCTGCAGCCTCCTGACAAATCTATGGCACAATTCAGACACACACATAAAAATAAATGATATTTATTTAAAGTTCAGATATTAACACAACTTTTTATGCTCTACTAAACACTGTTTGACATTGATTGTTCACTCAGTTTAGTATAATACACTTTCATACAGCTTAAAAGTGCTCTGGACTGACACGTCCTCAGTCTGTCTGAGTGCGACTGATTCATATCTGAATCTGCAGGCCGAGACTGGTATTATAAAAGTTGTTTGGCTGAGGCATACTGAGACAAGGCGTGTCGTTTTCGCTAACAGCCATGAATAATGCTCGTCTGAGGGGGTTTGGAAGAATGCTAATGTGGCGATGAAAAGCCTGTGAGAAGTGGACGGGGTCTGGTCTGCATTAAGCAGGAACTACAAACTTCCTTTTGCCTGTTACTGGTGCCATAACATTTTAATGTTTAAATGCTTCAGCAGTATAACCAGGAACTGCTATTAAAACATTACCATTTAACTTTATGGCTGAATATTTTAAAATTTGCACTTCCTTATTCTGCTGATAATAACTGATAATGAGCAGGAATACAGATAACACTCACAAAAAGCTAAAAAAAAAAATGTTACAGTCCACAAAATTCTAATCATAAATGCATATCTTCTGATAAAATGTGATCAGTCCACTCCCCATATTCCCATAATACAATGGTGATGCTAAAGAAATGCATTTGAGAGAAGCATCTACCTGCACCTCGACAGCTGACTGCCCCCAGACAGGAAACAGTTCCAGCACAAAACCCCCAGTAAAAACCGCACACTGAGCCTTTAACACTTTGGTTTTTTGTTCAGATTAAACAAACAAGAAATAGCATGTTAATTAGTGAGCTTTCAAGGTGCTGCTAGGTGGATTTTGTTAGTTTTGGGACTGAGCCAGTCTAGCTGTTTTGCAGGAGAGAAAAGGCGTAGTCGGCCAGCGGACACCGAGGGCAGGAGAAAAATCTGGTGGCCTCTGGCACATTTAGAGCCACTATTCCATCATTTTTCAATTATAGCATATCTTAATGAGGTTACCTGCCAGATTGTGAACATGTAGTGAATTAGGCTTCTTGCCCTCATAGCCTATAAATAGCTTTTAATACTTAAAACCACACCTATTCCTGACTCAGCAGAACTTTTGTGATTAAGATAAAATGTGTGATTGCTGTCACCGGTGTTTTCCGAAATCAGCCAATGAGGATGTCCCTTGTCTGTGCAATCAATGACGACTCTGCTCTCTACTCGGCAGGACGCAACCTCCCAGCTGAGCGCGTGCAGACACACTCATATAGGACACGTGGGTTCGGGGCTGATACAGCCAGATGAGCACGTTTCTCTGTTATCATGCTCGCATTCTTTTGAAGCGGAGTGGATATACACATAGTGAATCACGACTTACTAATCAAAAATATTACATTATGATCAAAAAAATACTATACCAAAGTAGCTGGCAGGACTTAAATGAGTCGTGCTTGTGCTTCTGGAAAGCTCTGTGTTTTGCCCTGTTTCCAGTCTTGCTAAGCTAACTGTGCAACAAAGTGAATAAGCGTAGTTCCCCAGATATTTTTAAGATTAAAAAATATATATATAATACAGTTCTTTGCAAATTTAAAGCAGAATTTATCAGTGCAAAATCACATTTTCAGTGACTCTCCTTCCCAGAGCCGTTTGCTCTCAGTAGTTTGACACTGTCATGTGAGTGAGTGATTGGCAGGGCGAGAGGTAGAGTGCTCCGTAACGCTGGCTGTGATGACATAAAACTGCTCTGGTGACAGCACCGCATTCATTTGTCTGATTTTAGAGAGTCTCTAAAGCAACAATACTTGGTTTCACAAGGTTTTTGCTCCACTTGGCACGTGTTGCAGAGTCACTGAATGCCGTACTTTGTCTGCAGCTCCTCGGCTGCCCGACCCAGGTGCATCTTTCTCAGTTCATTTAACAACTCCTGCAACAAGGGCGGCATTCCAGCCGCCCGAGACCCTCTCTCAGCCCACACCCTCAGCATCTGGTAGTGAGCCTCCCGGCAGGATCGGTAGTCCAGCTCTGCCTGTTCGATCTCTGTATCCTTCACACCAAGAGAACGCACCAGCTGCTTCACCTGCAGCACAGGAACCAGATCCAGCACCACGTAGATCAGGTCAGGGACTGAGAAGGGAGGAGGGGCTGTGTTGAGAGGAAGAGATAAGAGTCAGTACAATAGTTTTCTGTATGTTTGAGCCAAAACGCACTGGGCCTTCGGTCAGGAGCTATGTGCAGTGTAAAATACACTCACGCTTGATGTCCAAGGGGATGCAGTCGGGCAGATTGGACGACTGCTCCTGTTCACTAACAGGACTTTGGAGAGCAGCCTTGACACTGCTGTTGTTTGAAGGCTCCTCGCTGGTGATCAGGACCTCCTGTACGAAAAGGACAGATCAAAATTTACTGACCGTAGACGTACATGCAGCAGAGAAACATAAGCACAGACAGTTAGATCAGTGTACCTTGCACAAGTCCTGGGAGATGTCAGATGATTGGGAGGACGGGTTCAATAACCGCCTCTGGATAGACCGTTTTGTGACCATGTAGGTGAGAAGAACCACCAGCACCAACATCACCAGAGCCACAGCTGCAGCTCCACCAATTACGTTAATGAGATATTCCTGTTCATTCTTAGGAGCTGCATAGTGATACGAGGGGGCACATAGGGAACAAGACACACACGTTAAAAAAAAAAGGTTACTGAATGTGTGACAAACTTTTCTTTCACAGATCAGCAAAAGTATTTAAGACTTTCTGCTGCTCACCTTTCGTATTCAGTGGAGGTGCTGAACAATGATGTTTGCACTCCTCACCACAACTGTGGAGAACAAAGAGGATGTTTCACAACATTGAGGAGGAAGTAGCACATGTGAAGAGGAAGCAATTAACACAAAGGCAGTCACGCTCTTTTAGACCAGCGAATGAGTTCAAGCTGCATGTTAACACTTTAAGTGCGGTTTCACGGTCACCACGACAAAGGAAAACCAATTTAGACAGAGACGATGCTTCATATCTGTCTGAATTAATAACAGGACACATTCCTCACTGAAATGAGTCTTTTTGGGCTCCACTCGACTGATTTTCTACACTGTTTATTTTTTCACTGATAAATCCAAACGTCTACGCAAGCAGCTTTGTTTTCGTCTAACCAGGAAAAGCCTCCCCAGATGATGATTTTTAAGATTTCAACCTGTTTGAAATCTACAACTGTTACACACGAACGTCTAAAAGATTCATGAATATACGCTGTCGGACCACAAAAGGGGTTTTCGTCCACACATTTAAGGGAACCAGGAATACACTGGGTGTGGCAGAAGCCCATGACGCAGTATATTTAACAAACAAGCAATTGTTTTTAAAATGTTAAAATGTCAGTGGCCCAGTTTAAGTGTCTTGCAACTTCTTCTTCTGTTGCTGACGAATGGAAAGACTGAACAAAGTCCGACGTGTGTTGCAAGTTTCAATTCAACAAACCCACTTCCCCAGGAACAACTTTAAATAAAGCACAAAGAGCAGGACTGAAACATGCATATACCAAAAGCTTGTACACATTAGGAGACTCACTTTGTGCAGGGTTCACATGTGTTGTTGACTCTGTAGTAGTTCTCTGTGCATTCACACTCAGTGTTTTTCTCTGGTGTACCTGCACGCACGAAAAATTCCATTTAGGCTGAACTGAGGGAATCCTTGATGAGCCACAGCAGCCATAAACACAAGGCCTTTGTACAGACGAAACTGAGCACTAGTGGGATTTATTACATTGCCAGATGAACACTTACATGTCTTTTTCTCCTTTTCATCAGGTCCGCACTGTCTGCATCTGCGACACTCGTATGTTTCTGAGTCGATGTGATATTTGTAATAACCATCCTCACAGCGACAGATAGTGTTCTGGTGTCGTTCACATGCTGATACCTGTACATCATGCTTTGCTGCAGTGGGAACAGAGAGAAAAGGTGAAGAATGAGAACATCACCCGGACTGGTAAATCAAATCAAAAAGGTGAAGCCGATTCAGAAAAATAGGTAATGCTACTCTACTTTTGCAGCGTCTGCAACGTCTGCAGTTGGGGGAGAAGTTCATCTGGTCTGTGTATTGTCCAGCAGGACAGGGTGTGCAGTTACTTCTCTGACCCACAGCGTGACACTTTTCGACAAGCTTAAAACCTGGAAAACGTCAACATTTCAAAGGTTAATAGATTTAATAGTAGAAGAGGACGTCAGCCTGTGGGATATTTCCAGTAGTGAGCAGGTGAATCATGTGTTCAAACAATACCTGGAGAGCATTTGTTGCAACAAACTCCCTCTTCGCTGAGATAGTCCCCATGAGGACACGTCTGCTCCTCTGATGGTTCCAACAATGTCAAAGTGGGGACGACCAAGCACTGCAACATAGAGTACACCATGAATATACAAAATAAACAAAACTTAACTGTCCATCACAAGGCAGTTTTTCATGTATTTAGTGAATTAAATCAAGATTTCTTACCATAAAGATCAGTATTGTGCCAACAGGGGCTTTTTTATTCCATCTTCCTCTGTGGACACCTCTCTCCATCATCTTACAGGTTTAACTCAATCCATCTGAGGCCACCTGCAAAGAAAACGCTCTGTGTATCATCTCTAACAGCCAATGTAGTAGTGTTATAAAACGATGGACAGACAATAAACCCTAGCCTCACAAACTCCTCATTAAAACTAATTATTTACCATCTTAAATAGCCTTAAATTACAACTCAATCAATATCACTTCCTCTGCGTTAATGTCATGGGTTAAAAGGGTTAGAAACTACTCAACATTGTACATTTTTAGCTAATTGTGGTACAGGCCTATGAGAATGGCAACATCAGCCGTTTACTAAAATACCGGATCAACTGGCAAATACCAACATATTGCCAAATCATGTACAAACGATCACAGACCCATGACACACCTTTCATCTAGCACCACCAACAGGTCACAGCTTGTCGCACGCTACAGTTAATGACAGGATACTTGTTCCCATCAGGCTAAGCTAAGCCTGCTAGCATGCCAAATATTAGCATTTTACAGTAACAGTAACATGCAAAGACACGTTGGTGTGACAAGGCACTCATGATCATCATGCCCGTTGAGGTTTTGAGACAGCCACCTCTGAGATTTCTGCTGCTAACCTGATAAAATGGAGGTTGAATTCAATTAAACTTCGGCAAAAAAAAAAAAAACGTGCTCGTTTGAAGTAGTTTTGAATCAGTTCCTGCAGATTAAAACATCTCATCAGATCTAGTGTAACCGTTCTCATATTAACACAGAAAACATTTCTGACATGTGTTTTTTTTTCTCCATCTGACGTTAGACTGGAGCTGCACGGTGGCGCAGCAGGTAGTGCGCGTGCCTCACAGCAAGAAGGTTGCCGGTTCAATCCCCGGGTCAGGCGGGGCCTTTCTGTGTGAAGTTTGCATGTTCTTCCCGTGCATGCGTGGGTTCTCTCTGGGTACTCTGGCTTCCTCCCACAGACCAAAAACATGCTCATTAGGTTAATTGATGACTCTAAATTGTCCGTAGGTGTGAATGTGAGTGTGAATGTTTGTTTGTCCTTGAATGTGGCCCTGCAATCGGCTGGCGACCGGTTCAGGGTGTACCCCGCCTCTCGCCCATTGTAGCTGGGATAGGCTCCAGCCCCCTGCAACCCCGAAAGGGATAGGCGGTATAGATAATGGATGGATGGATGGACGTTAGACTGGCGCTCTTTTAATTATATCTTCTTCTGCAGCGCTACAATGTTTTTTCAACTGGAGAATTGGCGCCACCTACTGCTTATCTTAAGGTAGTGGATGGAAACAAGATCCCATTTCCATCTTCTTTTGTTGATTTTCTTGATAGTCAGTTAAAATTTGTGATACATTTGATGGAAACCCAGCTGACATCCCAGCTGGAACAGGATTTTTTGATACTATACACGGCCAGTATCATATGCGGAGGTCTGGGGTCCTGGGGGTCCTGGGGGCCAGTGCCCCCGTGGCTCCACATCTGGATCCAACCACGTGTCCCAGATATAAATTATGTTCAATGACATTCATTGAAGTCTTTGTGAAAGTTTATCTTTCGACAAACAGAGGGCCCAAATGAAAACAGCTGACAGGACTGTGGACTAACTTCCGTAACCATCTGATCGTATTTGGGGAGTGGGCTGAAGTTTCAGAAGTGTTTTTTTTATCAAAACGACGCGGATGAAACGAAACTATCTTCAAGGTCGGCTATAGGTGAGCAAAGAACCCTTTGTTATCTTGATATTAAGTAAAAACTACTGCATTAAATTCAATTAATTCATACTAAATATTAATACTAAATACTATATCTTATTTTTGAGGAATTTGAATGGCATTATGCTGTCAGTGAACGGGCTCACTGAAGGTCTCCACATCTGTCCTCTGCCGTAAATCCCCTTTTCATGTGAACGCATTCAACACACATATGTGTATGTAAGGTTATTTTATGGACTGCGTAGTTCGTGGAGACTTCGTGAACAAACGGGTTTAGTGAACATATTTCCTCTTCGTGTCTGCGCCACCGGCAGCTCCAGCCCCCCCCCCCGCTCCCCACCGCCGCACCGAGCCGCTGAAATTGGTCTGAACTTTGACAGAGTCGCCTTAAAACCCTCAAAACTCGACTTCCAGCCTTCACAGACAGCGTTGACGCAGTTAAATGCTGAATCTACAGTGTAGATTTTACTGTTTTTGTTTCTTGTCTCAATGGTTTCGATTTGCATAGACACCACAAAACGCCCACTGCGAGCCAAAGACTGATATGAATCTCCCGTCCCCGCAGCCCGACGTGCACAAGTGTTTTACCTCCACTTACCTGGTCAGCCGCTGTTACAGTGAGGGAAAACTCTTCACTCCGGCTCCGTGTATCGACATTAATGCGTGTTTAGCTTGATTTAGGTTTATTTTCCTGAAAACAGAGCGGCAGAGCCGGTGCCCCTCTCCGTAGAGCTCACGAGCGGAGGCGGACTCTAACGGGAAATGGGGCCGTGACGCGAGGCAGTTTCACAGAATCGCGAGGAAGACTTTTGGCAAAAGGGAAGTGTTGGCCAAAAGAAACACTTTAAGTCCATGTGATGATCAGACAGGTGAGCGCCCGGAAAGTGTATAATCTCTACATAAATACCGGCGGCCCACACCTCCTTACCACAGGCCATTACGTCTACATTTACGTTCATTACTCCTTAATGAAACGGCCTTGAAATTAGTTAAAAGAAGGTCGAGTGAGAGGAGGAAATACACCAGATTTAAATAAATAATCCACTTAAATATCCCCTTGATTTTCCCTAACCTTATTCTAATATGAAAAAAGCAGAGGGAAAGTAGGAATTTGCCACTAATACTAAATCTTAATTTCTGCCTCATCCAGCAACAAAACAAACAAATAGACAAGGATGGAGACTGTCAGAAGGAGTACTGAAAAACATTTAATACAAGAGTTTTGCATTCTTCATGGAAACTTGCCTTGAATTCAGGTATATTTCTGTGTAGAGTGCAGACAATGTGAAACTTACTGTACTGTAATTACTGGCACCATAATTAAAGCAAAGAATAGGCTGGAGTCGGCTGGTGCTTTATTCAGCAGGCCAGCAGAGTGTAGTCTCACGTGACTGCACCCTGTACAGTGCTTGAAAGAGCTCAGTCAGCAGAGCAAGACAAGTGCTTCCTCAGAAAAACCACATCCTTCGTCGTTCTGCCCTTCCTCCTTCTGTGTGTGTGTGACGCACACATAAACTGTCAAATGCCTGCACCACCACATGTGGCATATACACACTTTAAGCAGGTCTTCTTACACACGCACGTGCAAACACTCATATTGTTGAGTTTCATACAGCCCATGAGGCCAACTGTGACAACTCAAAAGCCCAGCTCTGAGTCTGCATGTAGATTTTTTGTCAAGTAAAGTTAAAAATAGCTTTTCTTAAGTATCTGTTTACTTCAACATAACACGGTCAACATATTCCTGGCAAAGATTCCTCTGAAGTTCTAATCAAACATACAAATCCTTACAGTCAAGCAGCCTAATACTGAAACCTCAAGATAAGCATGGCCAGGTTTGCTCTCAGTCAACGATTTTGATGCTCAGTCATCCCTTCCAGTCATCTCTGCACTCTGTTTGAGTGGTGCTGCCCGCCGAGAGCCACACTGAGCCTCGGAGGCAGCCCCTGTCTGAGGCTGCTTCGTCAACCTTAGGCCCTGTTTCACAGTTGACAGGAGGTCACGTGTTGTTGGCTGGTTTCTGTGAAAAATGGCAGGGGCGTTGAGCAGAGCACATGACAGGCTGAATGGTGGACGAGTTGAAGAAGAGCCTCAGATGTCCTGCCACGATTCAGGTTAATTAGGATGTTGCTGAGCAGGAGACTATCCTGCTTTGTGGCTGTCACTAGAATAAAATGTTGGCATTGCATATTTCTACAAACCGCAGATACTTTAAATTTGTGCCTTTCATATGTGTCATATTGACGTTTCTACGTAGTTCTGATTACCGGTGCACGTATGTGAGTTTCTCAGTCTTTATTCTGCCTCTTAGGTTGTTCAAAAGCAACTCAAGAGGAGATGTCACAAGGTTTAGTAAGTGTTTGGGAAACATCTTCACACAAATGCAAATTAGTCGGTTGTTGCTAATAAGCAGCAACACAAAAAGTTTTCACACCTTTATACTGTAATAGAAGGAATTCCCCACCAAAGGTCTGTGCAGCGTTTTGCTCTCATGTGGACGACTGAAGCCACCGTGGAAGAAACGGATACCGCAGATAGAAAGCATTACACTCAGGAAATGCAGTAGGGAGTAATTCAAACATAAATTACCCTCCGCTATTAAAAAACAAATGGTAACGCGGAGAAGATCCACTGTTTCATCATTGGATCGGCACCTGTGGAAGCTGGAGAACTGCAGCTGAAGTACACTCCCTGCTTCTACTCATATTTCAAGCCTGTCTGTGAATGAATGTCAAGGCTTTTACTGGATCAGTATTCGTTCATGATTGCTATGAATGTCTTGTTTGCATGTGTTAATAAAAAACCTGGATTAAAACACTTTATAATAACATATAGATTATGCGCATTAATTGCCTGTTCATGGTGAATATGCACCATATTCGCACCTCACAATATGTTGCATATCAGGTCATTCACACAGTATAGTTTGTATCTCAATATCTTATTTTTGCCATTCATGATAAGATAACTAATGTCACTTTTTAACAAGAAAAAGTTTGGTCTTATCATTACATTTGCATTGTTAATAGAAATGTCCTTTTATTACTCACTCCTGTGTGTCATAATGTCACAGAGCAGCACCATCAATACAATCTCAGTTCTTGGAATTACGCTTATCTCCTCAACAGCTTTCTGTAAGAACAACAGGGTGGCTGGGTGAACGATGTTTTTACTGAAATTACCTGGTCATTCATGTCTGAGAAGGAGAGCAAGAGGCTGCGGCTAGAAAAAGAGAGAAAGCGACTGTTTGCAGCCAGAAAGCTTGATTTTGGATGAAACGAGAGAGATAGCGCCTGTGGAAAGAAATGGGGGCTGGAGGAGGGCATGCTGTTGTGCAGAGCCAGGGGGTCTCAGCAAAGAGACGGAGAGAGGATGAAAGAGGACGGCAGAGAGACTACAGTGGTAAATGTGTTAGCTCTCGTTATGAGTCATCAGTGACATTTTATGAATAATCCCCTGACACACTTCTGATCCCCTGCTCAGTCTCACACTCAGAGGGTCCCAGGTTGCATCTTGCCTCACCTTCTCCTCCATGGTAAGTGAAGGCTGTAACAAGATCTTTTCGGCTGTCAGATTCGAGTGTCCTGTCCTGTTGAATGTTAGTGGATTCTTACATTCGCGTTTCTGTGATCACGCTCGCAGTAGGCTGTGAAGTGAGTCGAGTGTTTGCATCGGTACAAGGCTGAGTTTCTCTGTCAGCACCATCGTGTGTTACGTGTTCTGATCTGAAACGCCTGTGTACGGTGTATCGTATAGTCTCACCACCACATTCTGTCTATCATGACCTGTGTGAGTACTTTCTCATTTTTTCAGAGATGCATGTTTTTTCATTCAGTGTCTGCTGGTGATCGTGTGTGAATATATCTGACCAAGTAAATAACTGTTTTCCTGCTCCTCCTCTTCCTGCTCATCCTCCTTCTTCTTGTGTTCTTCTTCCCAGATGCGGCTACTCTGTTATTTCGCTTTCCTGTGCAGTCTTTCTTTCTCCTCTCCTTCGCTGCCTCCCATCAAGTGCAATGCCACACAATATGCCTGGCCAGTGGACAAACCGAAGTTTTGCTGCAACAAGTGCCCGCCAGGTACGATAACTTCTTTTCTCATGATAGATTTCATAGTTTTGATGGTTATAGCTGCAAATTACCTTGTGTGTGTTGCAGGTGAATATTTGGTCCGGCGTTTCGTCAACTGTCAGACTGAGTGTAAACCTTGCGAGGGTAAGCGGTACACTGACACCTACAACGTGGAGATGACCTGCAATTTTTGTGCAAATTGCGAGAGATGTGAGTAATTTCACAGCTTTTGTCTTATAGGGGAGAGGTGCTAAGTATGTGTGAGACCTGAATTGTGTGACAACCCTAGAAGCAGCCTGGGTTACAACAATGATATTACTATGGCTTATATGATATTATATGAAATGCCATACCATTCTACAACCACAGAGATTCAAGGATGCTCTAAAAGGGTGAATTCTTGCTAATGCAGGAGATTGTATTGAGAAAATAAACATTTAATATCTGTACCTTGCCAGTACCCAAATAGGATTACTAGCCTATCATTATCAGACATGCAGGTTGAAGAAGAAAGATAGAAATATTTTTAAAAAATAGAGCTGAAACACAGAGCAGTAGCTGGCTTGTGGTCATATCTGTGATTAAACACTGTACTATAAAAGCACCGTCATATCAGCCGCCCATTAAACATTGTGGTTCCATGTCTGCCTTCTGAATGTCATGTGTGATGCCTGTGATTCTGTCTTTTGAGCGAGATATGTGAGTGATTCATCATTATCTCTCTTGTCCTGGCCACCAACTTTGTCCAGTTACCGGAGGCACCTTAGAGAAGACATGGCTGTTAGCTGTTACTCAACTGTGTCTGTTGATCATGATTTCAGAGAAGTTTGCCTGTACAAACCTGAGGTCACAGACACAAGGGGCTTTCCCATTCTGTGTGTCACGGTGGGATACAGTCAGAGAGAGATTAGGAGGGGAGGGGTCTATGAAACCTCTATGAAGCGGCTCAGGGGTTATTATGGTGGGATTCTGCCGCAGAAGCTTGTTTTCACCATAATGACAGCAGTATCGGCAGCACAGCCCACCAATAGTGGCAAAGACAGGAGGAGGTTCAAAAAGTAGACCATTGTCATGTCAGTGGAAAAAAGAAAAACACAGAAAAGTGGTAAACATCGGAAAAAGCAGCAGACATAAATGTCATATCCTTTGTCATTACTCAGGTCTCTGCCCTGCTACAGGTGAGCGAAAACAGCCTGTTTCGCTTATTTTTAAATGTCACCGTGGAAAGCATAGAAGAGAGAAAACACAGACATCGTCATTCTCTGTCTGTCTGAATGAATATTTGAGCAGAGTTTAGCTTTTACTTGTGCACCAAGATGCTTTCCTTTACATATTATAATGCTGCTAGCATATTTCAGTCCAACGCTACAGTGCAGCTGCACATCAGACCTTTCAGAATCTGACCTTACCTGCAGAACTCTTTGATAGCTCTTTGAATTGGGGGGTGAAGGTGGGTGTTGAAAATGTCAAAAACCTCTAATCCTACACATTCAGGGGCTTTATGTCAATTAACGGCTATGGAAACTAATTTAGGTGGAAATGATTCAGCCCACGCATAAATTTCACAAGCTGCTCTTGCAACAGCATTAATGTTTATTTGGTCTGGTTCTTTGATCTTCGTCAGGGTGCGAACGACGCACAAGGATTTGCGAGCAGAGTTTCAAAGGAGGCTTCATGCCACAGATTTTGAACTTTAATGCTATTATTTTCCACCAGTTTAATATTTTCACTTCTCATCAGATATATCTACCGCTCTGAAGTCACCCTCAGCTTTTACCCTTGTTTCTGACGTCTTCATTTACGTGCAGATCCTTTGACGATCAACAAGGAAATCTTAGAATAATAGTGAATTGAAGACTTCTAAAGTCTTTGTGAGTGAAGTAGTGAGTGGGACAAAGAGCCACCCTTGATTAAGAATCCTTGCCAGCTCCAGAATCTCCAGAGTCACTGCTCTATTGTGAAATGTGACCTCTCAGTGAGGAGGACTAAGCAAAAACAATACACCATGCATTGTCAAATTTAAGATTTCATTCCTCACCTGCTGACTTTTTGACAACCTGCTCGAAATGTTCAGTTTAAATTGGTCTTGTGCAGACATTTTGCTGTGTGGGTTACTGAATGTAATGATGCAGTAATAAAGTAATTACATCTGACAAACATAGTGAAAATGCTTTTGTAATTGAGGTTTTAAGTTTTACCTGTGGGCACTTAACACATGGAGGTACTTCAGTTCATGAGTAAAGATCTGAAGTTCTCTCTAAACTATGACCTCAAATGACACAGAATTAGAGCTAGATATGATTGCAATGTCATGTGATGGTTGATGATCTGCATGTTCTGTGATGACTGTGAAGGCTTCATGGGGCTCAAATAAGTAGTACTCTCTTTGCTAATTTATGAATTCACATTGAAGCATGCATGTTGACGTATGTGGTAAGTAAGAAACGTTTCATCAAAGTGAAATACAGCTTTCACTGAGAAATAACAGCTGCCTCTCAAGAAAAGGCATTGAAAGTGATAACTGCCTCATGACTTAAAACCAGAATCATTACCTGCCACGTCTAGTTTATGACTCACTTTTCATTTTCTGATTCGTGTCATACTTGAAAGATGAACTTTGGGTGTATATTTGTTCGTCACACACACGCTGACACGCTCAGAATTATGATTATGCTTGATCTTTAATAGCAACTGTTTGTTTTTGTTTTTTCAGTAAACATGGAGTACAAGTCACACTGTAGCCCCACTCATAACGCTGTGTGCAAATGTAAAGCTGGCTACGAATGCAGAGACCAACCCTGCAGTCAGTGTGTGCCAGTATCAAGCACCACCCAACCCACACTCCCTCCATCCACTACAGGTAGGTACTCCACACATTCAACTAAATTTAACACGTACCTGTTGAAATAGCAGCAAATATCTCTAAAATGTGCTTGCATGAGTTTTTTGTTTTGGGTGGGTGTGGACAGACATGGGACACCAGAGTAAGCATATAATACACAGACAATTGAGAACACCTGGGAAACACCAGGATGAAAGGTTACCATACACCAGTTGTTTCTGTTGTGCCAGAGCTGTTGGATGTGGTCAGAAGTCCGTTCTATTGCACATCATTTGCCTGTAATGTCAGAGTGTACAGGTTGAACCAGTCACAACTGGCGAGCAGAAAAAACAGGGCTTTTAGCTGGTGTTACTCATTAAAAGACTTGATTTGTGTCGTTCTTAAGTGCTGAGAATTACATGAAAGCACAGACAAGGATTTTGCTTATCACTGCTGCTGTTGTTTGAGGCGTGGTCACGACTAGTGGAACTCAATTCTTGGCTATTTTAAAGTTGCACTAGCAAACATTTTTATATTAATGATGGGTCAAATAACTACTTGTTTGAGAAAGAAGTCACTCATAGTGACGAACCCACAAGACGTATCAGCTCAGTTCCCCTCAGCTCTGCAGAGCATTTTAGTGTCTTTCAGTATGGTTTTGGTTCACTCTCTCTTCATGAGAAACATGAAAAATAACTCCAAATGAATGTGAATGTTGCTTTGTGTCTGCTGGATGTGTAAATAGGCAATTGTTTTGCTAACCTATGTGGTAATATGTCAGTGCTGTGCTTGTTTTGCTATGAGTGCTGCTTTAAAGGTCAGTAGATTCAGCTGTCACTGCTACTCTGCACATTTAGACATAGCGTATTGTCAATGCACCTCTTGGACATTATTATTATCATTTCCACGTGAATGTATGGCTTTTCTGTTGTAGTGATGCATAACACTGGTGAGATGATTAACATCATGTTTATACAACTTTCAACCTGGAACACAGCAATGCATGAACAGCACAACAGTAGGGGTCTTTGTTCTTTTAAGGGGCTCTGAGCAAGAAACTGTGCAGTATTCAAGGTCAAGTGAAATAGTTCGGTACGATGTATGAGGTTAACTTATTTAACGTTTTACAACAAATACTACTAGTCGCAGTCTCTTTATGCTCCACACAAAACAAAAATGATGTAAATGAATGAATAAAGAATAAGTTATAGGGATATCTTTTGGATGGAGGATGAATTGAGGGGTCTCTCGGCTCTGCAGTCCATTGGTACATTCTGCATCGCTTGCCAGAGGGCAGCAGGGTGACCAGCTGGAGTGGGCATTGTCTTGTATTATCTTCTTGTCTATTGTCTTTGAGTTCTGCACAGACACCTCACTGATATCACTGATGATCAGTAGATGGGTGTCGATACTGTTCTGGGCGTTTTTTGTCACCCACTGCAGAGCCTTCCTGTGCTGGGCCGTGCACATCTCATTATGATTGATGATGTTTTCAGTCAGGATGCTTTCTGTCACTCCTCTTGTAAAAGTTAAGAATTTGGCAAAAGAATTTCAGCTTCTAACGTTTCTGTCTTGGCACCTCTGTTAGCGTCTGTTTGTTTATGCTGCAGTATCCATGGACTAAGGTCATACATGCAAGGTGACACAAGTTAATTATAAATGATGTTATGTGATTAGTAATCCAGACTTCCTGACCACACTCTTCAAAATAAGAGAGCTCAGACTGACTGACTGACTGACTGACTGACTGACTGACTGACTGACTGACTGACTGACTGACTGACTGACTGACTGACTGACTGACTGACTGATCTGAACCATGAACAGTTTCATATTCCACTGAACTATTAAATAATGTCTGCATTGAGCTGATGGGATTTTTTAATCTCCTCCTTCCAGCCCTGATCACCCCCACCACACTCTGGGCACCCCAGAAACCACTCAGAGGTAACGTAAGACACTGGTACAGTCTGTGCCAGTAAAAACAAGCAAACGATTTAACTCTTTCTCCAGTGGATGTTCATGTAAATGTTTCAAAAATGTCTCTCTTACACATTCTTTCAGATGCAGTCTGGTTAATAATTGGCCTCCTGTCTGCAGTAATCGCATTCGCTGTTGGAACAAAAATCCATCTCCTTCTGCGCTGGATCAAATCCAAGCACGGTTAGTATAATATTATTATAAAGCACATAACCCTGCAGCAGTATATACAAGTACAGGAGCTACACGGATCATTGTACTTTTATCATTTTATAATGTGCATCAATTTGTTTTTTTTATTATTATCTAAAGAGATTTCAATCTAATTTCTAAAATTTATTTGTCCTATTGTCTTGTTGCTCAGGCTACTTTTTGCCCAAAGCACATGAATCCGAGGATGAAGAAGTATCCAAGCCTGTCCAGGAAGCAGGGAATGTGACCAACCTCAAAACAGATCCTGAACTTGGATTAGCAAGAAATTTGCAAGCGAACATTTAGTGACGTGCAAATGTCACGTTGCTTTGGACATTTATGACAAATGGAGGCCAACTTTCTCAGTCCATGCTGATGAATGGAACCAGACAGAACGTTTGACTGGTACAAGACAAGACTGATACTGATTCCTGAGAGGAAACATGACGAGTCGACATAAAGGGAAAAAAAGGAAAAGGCACAGAGATGAAGCATGTGAAAAACACTGAAAAAGTATAAGACTGTGACAGTTACACATGAGTTAGAAATTGTGCAGTTGTATGTACTATGGTACACAAAAGCAACGATTCACATTCACATTCTTCAGGTTTATATGTGTATATAGAAACACACTTTTTGCTGTTATTTCACAGTTGTATTATACATATATGTGAATGTTTTTAACTTAGATGCATTTCTACGTAGTCTTTCTTAACTCAAAATAAAATTTTATTGTAATAAAAATGTCATTGAACATTAAACATTCAGGTCCAGCAGTTTAAAGAGAGCTGACAGAGCTTATTAAAGAGTATTTACATGACATTTTAAATTATAACTTAAAAAGGAGAACACCCTGCAGCTGCTCTTCCTGGAGTTAAAGTTTCTGGTGTGCGGCGACCACAAGTTTTCCCAGAGCCTGCAGATAAAATTATATCTGTACAACACTGTGATTCACAGTTTGCCAGAGGAAGTAGAATCTTCTCTACACTCATCTGTGGTTTCACAGTGCGACGGTTCCTTCCTTTTAAAAGAATGTTTTCAGGATCAGTCTGGGCACCACCATGACCACTGACACAAATCATTTTTACGATGCATCATAGCGCCTCCTCTTTGGACATGTGGCAGTCCTTCCCCTGCTCCTGGGAGGGAAAGAAAATGCTGTCGATCTCTCCGCTCCTCTCCTCCTCAGAGAGATGAATGCTGGGAGAGGATGTGGGATGAAACACAGGACAGTCTCTCTCTTCTTCTTCTTCTTCCTCACCGCTCTCTCTCTCAGCTGTCTTCCCATCTTCAATAGTTAGACCAACTTGGCCTGTAAACTGACTGAGCAAGCTAAAGATGACCGTCCCCGGATTGTGGACATGGACTGGGCCTACAGAGACAGAAGCAAACAAAGAGTGCACTCAAAGGAATGTTTTAATAGAAGCACATTAACATACAGAGTGGGGACATAAGGCACAACTCAACTCATAACAGTAACACAGCTGCAACTTTTGCATTTTTGATTTTCTTCATGAACCCACAAAGTGAGTCAAGTATTCACATGAGAGGCTTCATTTCACTCATCAGTACCCAGATTGGCTGCTGAAAGGGATGATGGCTGCTGCTTTGAACTGAATGAGTCTCTGGGGAACTGATGAGTTGACTCCTTTGACTTGAGAGAAGCATCTCTACCCCCCTAAAGAAGAAGACGTGCATCAGAGTGGGCCAAATTAAAGGGAAGTGATGTCCTATATGTAGATACATGATTAAGCTTGGAAGTACTTACCTCACTGCGTACCAGCAATGCAATAGCTGGAAAACAGTAGACAAATAAATTAATAAAAAAGTCAGTTTCTTCAGACGTGTCCACCAGTTATGAATCAAGATGTATATGTTTTACACAGCAACTGTAGCATATCTGCAAAGCTAATGACACATTTCTAATCACAGTCATTTCTAACGGCTGTCAGTAAACAGTTTATTGTTTCCCAGAAGTGATGTGATCGTGAAGTTCAAGGCTTCGATTAATGTAAGTGAGACAGCAGAAACTGAACCTGTCCTGGGTGCAAACACCATCTTACCTTGCTTGAAACATGATTCATTTCTGGGGTGACAAATGAAGAACAGGATGACAAGGATCACGCATCCCATGACAATCACTGGACACAAGATGGCGGTCAGATGACTGCTCATCTCGTCTGAGAAAAAGAAACAAGAGTAAGGGCCTACTGTACAAAGGCACATTGACAATGCTAAGCTGGTGTAATGCAGCTAATGCTTACCAGGTGTGCAAACATAGGCTAGTCTGTTAGCCTGCTTATGATCACTAATTACAAAGCACAGCTAAGGCTTTAGGGAATGTCATTCATTTGCTGATATTTGGTCATTAACTAGTCACCTAAATCAGTAGATTTATCCTCTGGTCATCATGCATATCTGCACCAAATTCCAAGGAAATCCATGCAATAGCTGTCTAGATATTTGAATGAAAGCTAAAAATGTCAACCTGCTCGTGGCACTAGAGGAAAAGTCAGGGGATCACCTGAGTCAGGAGGATTCACCCTCTGGGGATCATGAATGTGTGTACAAACTTTCATGACAATCTGCTTAATATTTGTTGGAATATTAGCGTTATGCAGCTACCGTGGCTAATGCCTCGACACAACAAAACAAAACATTCTCACACTCTTTTTCATGAACGCTCACCTGTTTTGAGATGTGTGCCATTTCCTGCCGCAGGGACTGACTTGGGGCCACAGCTGTGTGAGATAGGGGGGAAGTGTTGAATATTTCAAGTATCTCAAATATGTGACCATTAACCAGGACAGCATATATCACAATATCTGTAACGTCTGTGCTGAATGCAAAAATAATCTTAATGTAGTGCACTTTAAGTTGGAGGGCCTGAGTCATCTAGACTGTGAATCTGGAGGTTTAGAAGTCCACTGTCTGAGGTATTTATTATGTACTGTATCTTGGGAAATCCATGACTCACTTGGGAAATCGGCAAGGTTTGGCAGGAGTGCTGCTATGTCCTGAGGAAGCTGAGGAAGGCGTGTGTTTATCTTTGCCTGAGATAATGGCTGCTGCCTCTGGAGAACAAAAACATCACAGGTTTGTTTACACATTTCAAGCACAGGAGCCAACAAAATCCCACTGACTTCTTTTACCAATGGCAGCAGCCTAAATGCAGCAAATTGCGCAGATATGTGCTATGATGGCAGTATAATCCAACAACTAGGTGAAGTCTGAGGGTTTAACTGTAACATGTGCTTCACCAATGCTCATAGCAGAGCAAGTGAAAGCACCACGAAGAGGAAATCTGTGAGGTTTATACATTTATTGTGCTGCTGAGAGGTCATGTCACACGTCTCAACACTCATCTTTGAAACATTATTCCTGTCATCATGCTCTGTTTTGGACTCTGGTGGTTGAGGATTTCCATTGACTTGTAGTTCCACATACATACTACTTTCAGAGGAAAGTTTTGTTTTCACATTTAGCCAACATCTGTAGTTCTTCCTGAAATTAGATGAAATATACAGTTGTTGGGTAGAAGTCACATGTTTGTGGCACCCTGGAGGTCTTGGGGTTCAGACACTGACCATGAACTGCACAAGTTAGCATCCAGACAGGAACAATTGTTGAATTCTTCTCATCATTCTTCTCTCTCTCTCTCTCTCTCTCTCTCTCTCTCTCTCTCTCTCTCTCTCTCTCTCTCTCGCTCTCTCTCTCTTATCATTTTCAGTCATCTCTCTTCTGTCAACTATCTATTTCAGCACCACAGACGCTACTGAATGATCATAGAAATATTACAGGAATATTAGAGGTATACTACAGGCAGCAGTGTATCTCTATGATCCTCTTGCTCTTCCGTGACAACACATCTCAACGCATCACTTCGACCATGATGGTGACACTACTCAAAAGAGTACAAGTAGAGAACTGAGTATTTATAGTGTATAGTTTACAAAATATTATAGATCCAAGGCGAAGCTGATTGAAGGGCGGGACTGAGAGAAAAAGTCCCAATTGCTGCTTTAGCACCACGGACAGCGCCATGGATTTATCAACGCACAGCACAGTTAGGCTACTGATATTTGCGAGCCATGGTCGGCGCCACAGATGCTAACTTACACAAACCTCAGTCCGATAAAGTATCACTGAGTCAGACAGACAAGAGTAACGTATTCAAGTAAACAAGCCCTCTGCTCTGCTCTAATACCAGGGGATGGAGAGGGAGGATGGCACCCCCGCTCATCCCCCCTAAAATCGCCTGCTGTCTACATCTATTTGTGGATTTGCAGTATTTCAGTATTTCTTATCACATATGTTTAAGATGTACATGAGACTGTCTTCATTCTTGCTAACGTCTGCTTATGTTTAGTCAAGCATGAGTCAGTGCAGGACTATTAGTAGCATTAATGGTGTATTTTCACTAGTGTTACTATTCTATGTATAGAATTTCTTACAGTGCGAGGGGGGGCTCCAGAGCTCAGACTGAGCTGATCTTTTTTTTTATAATTGCCACACGTGTAGCTTCCCTTCCAGTCAGTGAAAACTGAAGCATATTTTGTTTATCATGAGGCCCTCTGCTGGTTGATGCCTGTCTAATCTGGCAGAACTGAAAGTGAGCCTTGCTTTGTATTTACCAGTTGTGGCTGCTTCCTGGATTTTAGCACAGTATTTGCAGTTGTCTGACAAGGGGACCATCTCAGTGCATGTGTAACCAGCCTCACAGATGCACTTCACATCGGACTTGCTGGTGCAGTTCTGAACCACCTTCAGATGATAATCTGAGACAGCGGAGAGTAGAGATGATTTTAGGGATTTTAATCAGAAAAAAATGTCATTTCCAGAAACGCAAAGAGAATGAGATTAATTGGTTTTCAGTTTATTATAGAAACCCAAAGGTCACTGCTGACAGTCATGACGGGTTGGATGAAACAGTAGAAATGACTCATAGTTTCTTTACCTGGTCTGCAGTCTCCGTAGCAGAAATGGCAGCTGTCTTCTCGGTTCAGCTTAGCTGTGTATCTTCCAGGAGGACAGGGCTTGCACTCTGTACAAGACTTCTGAAACTCACCTGACAGAACAGAAAGAAACAAATGAGAACAACCGGATGAAAAGGAGAGCAGACAGACACCGCTGGCCCAAAGTGCATATTAATGAAGGATGTGGTCATACAGCATCAAGGCAACGACACCAACTTGCAAAA
Source organism: Chaetodon trifascialis (assembly GCF_039877785.1). Lineage (NCBI taxonomy): Eukaryota > Metazoa > Chordata > Actinopteri > Chaetodontiformes > Chaetodontidae > Chaetodon > Chaetodon trifascialis. The sequence goes on along the minus strand of NC_092062.1, from coordinate 20,917,801 downwards.
AAACAGGCAGAGAGGCAGAGAAATACTGTACGCTTCAGTGCTTCATAGTAATGTCCAAATATAAACTGCGGCTGATTCATTTATTAAGAACAGTGAGTCAAAGCTAAATGAGGAACAGACAGAAAAGCAGATACAGAAGCTGAAGAAACTTGTGATTTTCTTACCTGCAGGACACATTTGACATATCCTGCCGTCCATAGTGTAATAGTGGGGCAGCTCTGTCTGTTAACACATTAATACAGTTACACATGAACCACTATGTTACAGCAAAGTCCTGTCTGATGTGTTTCTACGTGTACATATGCAGTGCATACGTCTGACAGTCTGAGCTCTGTCTTACACTTGAAAGGCAACATTAGATTTTTCTGTGAGATTACACAATCATGAGGTAGATAAACTGAAGAGCGAGGATTTTGTTACCGGCGGGAAGGTGAGCACCAGCTGTGCAGACGACATCAAGACAATCACAAAACATTGCACGAGTCCCATCCTGTGGAGAAGCAGTGAGAATGGATTAAAATAAATGGCAGATAATGAGTAGCCAGCTGAAAACAGCACAGTGAGAGGCAGGGAGCGTTCTGCAGTGCACCAGCCAAATTCCTCATGTCACACATACGGTGTGACATTAAAATATAATAGAAGTTTAACAGAAAAAAGTCATTTTTACCTTCAATTTGACGCGTCTTTTTCTTCTCCTTCGATTGTTTTGTTAACTTCCTCAAGGTGTGACTCTTTCTTTCTCTATCCTCTCACTCACTCTATCCATCCTCCGTGTCACTGTTTCCTTACCAGGTGACATCTTCCTGTCTCCCCCGCCCACTGATCGCTACCGTTCTGCTGTTTACATGTTCAGCTCTCGCACACAACCAGACCGTACTCTGACTAACATTTCTGCATCAAAGCCTCATCACTTTCCATGCAAACTGTAAGGTCTGACGAAGAACAAACTGTTTCTCCGTGCAGTTAACTCACGTCAACAACGTGATGGAAGAGCAGATCTTAGACTTTACAGTTCTGATTTGATGTCATGTTTGGATTTTTTTTTTATCATATGTGAGTACTTTTAAATAGATTTGCTAGGCTTGATGGAACCTGACGGTCAAGTTAAGCATCAGTTCACCCAGAAAAGGGAATCTTAATGGTATATATGCATACAGTCCATGGTGATAATGCAGAAGTATCATCAGCTAAGTGTACTTTAAGTGTACTGCTACTGCTGTACAATTATATTAGCTTAGCTTCCAAGCTTGAGGGTCAGGCTCCCTCAAAAGGCCGTGAGACGATTAATGAGAGAGGAAAGAAGAAAAACACAGTTCTGCTACATGATTTTTATCAGATGTTTGGGGATTTCCTCTAATTTGTTTTTAATGTCTGTAAACAATTCAATAATTTGACGTCTTAGGGCTTTTGGACAGTTACTGAACTCTCTCCGCTGAGGAGTTTAAGGGGAACTGCCTCTTTGGAGGAACTGATAACAGCTCAAAGACATCTAAAACGTGACATTTTATTTTATTAACTCATCGTATGATTCAAATCTGAATCTGAAAAGTAACTGCATCTGTCAAAGAAATGAGGTGGAGTGAAAGTAGAATGTTTTCTCTGAAATGCAGCGAAGTAACTTTACGTGGAAGTACCACAAACTTGAGTAAATATACTTGAGTTACTCTCCACCTCAGCAGATCTGTGCTTTAATTATGTTCAATGTTTCCAACGCAAACGCATCACAATGGAGAGTTTCATTCATGGTGCTCACATTTACTCACTTTCCAGGCAGAAAAGGCTGAATGGAAATACTCAGGATAACAAATAATCACACCCATTCTTGTTGCTGAGTTGCATCTTTTATTCTTTCAGTCTCTCTTGACACATTACATACTGTAGCTCTGCAGCGAAGCTTTTTTTTTTAGCCGAGATTACTGTCTTGATGTTTAAAGCTGCAAAGTCACACATCTGGAGTACTCAATCAATACTCAGGATTATCAGCAATAATGAAAGTATTTTGGAAGTATTTTGTGGAAAGGCTTTCTCCTCTGTAAAAACATGTTTTCATTAACTGCCATTGTTTCCATTGAAACGCAAATACAGCAATCAGGTCATATTTTAATTAAAGACTTTGAGAAGTTTCTTTCAGATGTGTGACTGTGGACATTCTCCCTCTGCAGTCTTTGAACACAAGTATGTATTCAAAGCTATAGTTCCTTTACACATATATTATCAAAGTCGTCGTACAGTCATTTCGCTAAAGCATTTGCATTTCAGTAGTTCTTTTTTTGTTTAACTTGAGTTATTTTTAAATTGACTTTATTTGGCAACCCCATACACTCATAAAGAAAGAGCACCAATGGAAAAAAAGAGCTCCATTGTCCTTTAAAATGTACAATTTTCGAGGTGATTATTGTCGAAAGACAGCTCAGTCTCAAATTTCTCTTGCACAGATAAACATCGAATTGAACTTGTAATGTTTCCTTCTTCTTCATGTTGTACATTTGCCCCAGGAAGTCTTTTTAAAAACACTCACTGTACGGACATAACACCCAAAAACACACACACTGGCACATGCATACATAGAGACTCACTCAGTGCGTAAAAGTAAACCTACACAAAGGGAAATGGTGTGTCTTATGTCTCACGCAATTAATCTCTGACATCCTCCTTCTGTGTTCAAACAGTAGTGAAACACCGCGATGAGCATTCAGCTGATTCCTACAGCCACACATGCATGAGTTTATACGAGCTTCAAATATGTCCTCCAACCATCTCTATTACTGAAACAAAGTGCGAGTCGCAGGAGAAGCAGAAGAAATACATTTCACCTGGTTCAACCACACAGAAGAAACTACAGCCAGGGCTATATTTAGACAACAGTGGCTGATAATAGAGCAGTGATGGCAGGGGGCGTTCCCCCGACATGACAATTCCCCGCAGTACGCTAATATATACTTTACTGTAGCAGTGGGTTGGAGTTAAAGTTCATGGTTAAATGTGCACAGAAAAACATAAACAAAGTAAAAATGAGGTATGTGTTTGTCTTAATTTCTTCTAGTACCCCACCTGCAACATGTAAAAGATGATAAATATGAATAGAAGAAATATAGTTTTCTATTTCCAGCGTGTCAACATTTTTTGTTTTATAAGGAATAGTGCTGATTGTTTCATATACATTTTTGCTTTGCTCTTCCTTTCTATGTGCAAACGTTTACAGGCTCAAAAATAGGTTTAGTTATATATATATATATATCAAGCACCTTGGTGAAATAGCTTGGGCAGCTATATTTAATCATTCTTTTTTTCCCAGTAATTTCCTGTTGATTCATAATCTGACCATTTTATTTTGGCACTCAGTGGCTAACTTACATTATGTCATGACCACCTTTTGTTCTACTTTTACTCTCCTTACATGGATTCTGCTCATCCGTGCCGCTCAGCTCGAACAACACAGGACCCGACGCTAATCTAAGCATTATACTACAGCATTCGTACAGTACTGAGAGCCAACACTGACTCCAGATCAGCTTCAAGAGGGTGCAGACTGAATCTTAACCGTCTTAAACGACGGAGACTTTGGCGACATTTAAAACTGAAAACACACATGCTTCCCTCTCACACACCTTTAGGATTGTTATGAAGCACCATAATAGAGAATACACACCTCCAACAGTTCAACCTGCGATGTTCAATGCATTTCATGTTTGTTTTTGTTTTGTTTTGTTTTGTTTTAGTGATGAAATGTTGCAAACCTTGTTGGTGTTCTAACTTTCCTTGAAAATGCTTCATCTGCTCCTACTTAGCTATTCATATTCAACAGCTCCCACTGAGGTTGGTTTCTATTCTACGATGGATTTCTCCGTGTATGAGGGATGCACCTCTCACTGTGGTTTGATCTCCACCAAAACGATGCTTACAGCCAATGTTATAAGTACTGTTAAAATGTATTGTTAACTTGTAGTGGATACATTGTGACACGATGAGCCATTTTGGCCATTTATTCATTGATGTAATGCAACATTTACTGAGCTAGAAATCCACAGTTCATCAGCAATGGAAACTGGTGGATGTCTCCCATAAAATCCTGTTTGGATCCAGCGAATTCACAGCAGATAAAGAAGTGACATCATCATTATGACAGACCACCGAGACCAAAATGTTCTGTTGACTGTTTTCAGTATTGTACCTAATTCATATTGGCAAGAAGGAGGAGGCATGAGACACAGCGCTGCTGTTCCCATATACACACACCTATTGTTTTTTTCATAATTTTCTTCTTCTGATCATTATTATTATTCCACTTAAAGTTTTGCTAAATAAAGCCTAGATTTTATGTTTTATTTATGATTTAAGCTTTGCTCTGCCTGCAGTTTAATCTGTTTGTATACAGATACAAAGCAAGCTCAGAATCTGCTGCTGTAAGGCAGTAAAATGCTGAATCATGACATCTTATTGGACTTTAAAGACTCAGGCTCATGATATCAAACTCCCCAGTCAAACACACTCAGTTGACTCCTCAGTTGACTTAGTTGCATGACTCAAACTGACCTGCTGTCTGTTTTGTTTGTTTCATTTGTTCGCTGGAAGAAGTTAAATCATCAGCCTGTATGACTTTATGAGCTTCTGGTGACCTTACAGCAGGCATTCGATTGATCAGCTTGAGATGCTCGGGTTATCAAGTGTTCCTTTATTGTGTGTGGAGTGAATAAGTCATGCTATGCTTTCCTGTAGCCTACAGCACTGTGCTGCCTCACCACACAACAAGGACATCAGCCCGATGACTTACAATAAATTCAGAATCTGCCACCGTCTGAATCTTCACAGCACAACCATAAGATTAACTCCTGCTGTCAAACACAGGATGACGGGGTCCAGCTACAAGGAGACCCCTCGCCTCTGCAGGGCAGTGACATCTGCATGGAGCAGTGATGACAGAAATCCAGATTTGCGTGGCCAGCAGGAAGAATAAACAGTGTGACTCAGTAAAGGAAGATGTCCATATGTAAACATGGTGTTGCCATAGTTACAGGTGTGTATTGCGTAGGTGTGGTACTGTAGCTGGACGCAGTGGAGGTCACACGACCGCGGCCGCCATTGCTGCCGGGGTGAGGAAGTGTCAAGATCTCCCAGCGCTCGAGGAAGACGGTGGAGACGCTGAAGACCTGTCGCTCTCTCGCTGGTCACTGTCCTCAGCGGACGCAGGTGCTGCAGGGTTACTGTGGGAGACAGAGAACGAAGACGGGCGAAAACAGACCTTCATGTGTTACCCCTCATTTCCTTTTGGGTTAGGGTGGCACTGGATAAAGAAAAGTTATTTTATGTGTCCTGTAGTTTCCAGTTATTTTCTCGAAGGGAGGCGATGTGATGTCTGCATGTCTGTTGTAAATTCTTAAAGAGGATCCTTGAAAAATAAACACACAGGACTGACAGATAGTAATATAGATAGATAGATATAGATATAATATAGAGAGGATGTGTGTGTGTGTGTGTGTGTGTGTGTGTGTGTGTGTGTGTGTGTGTGTGTGTGTGTGTGTGTGTGTGTGTGTGTGTCACCTGTCTCCACTCTGTGTGATGAGCCTCCTGCAGGTCTCCATCTGAACATCTAGGCCTCGCTTCATCGAGCACATCTCCATGTACTCGTGCAGATGTCGGTTCATGTCACTCTTTGCTGTGGCCAGTTCCAGCTAGAGTCAGAAAACACTCAATCAGACATATTCCACACACGTGTTTGCCATAAAAACGTTCACTGACGTTCATGTACTGGCTACATGCAGAGCAAATTACCGCTGCTAAGCCTCACTCGGATTTTAAGCCATGTCTAAGTAAAGAATCATTTCTAGAGATGTTTGATTACACATGTGAGAGATTAAAAGGAAATCCACAGTACAATGCAATTTAACATGAAACAGGAAGGACAAATGCATGAAGGGGAATTCATCAAAGCAACATGCCGCAGCATTAAAAGGATGGACAAATCAAAAACAAAAAACTGCATGTCACTTAATGCTGAGTCATCATATGAATCATCTTTTGTGAATTTACCTCCGGCACATGCATACCACACAAGACAAGGTGCCCTATTGGGATCTCAAAGCACAATGCAAAGGGCGCGTGAAAAAACAAGTAACACGGAGCATCTTTAATTTAATTAAAAGGTTTGTCATTTAAAAATATGGAGCAAGTGTCTGACCTCAATCTGGTCAATCGTCTCCTGGTATTCCTTCTCTCGGGACTTGAAAAGACATTCAGTGTCATTAATCACCTTTTCCAGACAGTCCTCCTGGTGGAGAGACAGAGAGAACAGAGAGCTTTTCACTACATCTGCAGCAAACAGAACATGTGTTCGCGTGCTAATCGTCACGCAATCAGACACTAAGTGAAGTTACACGACTATTAAAGTGCAGCTGGTTTTATGCTCCCATCAGCTCGTATTTCACTGACTAATGCAGCTGCTCCCTTCAAAGGGACAGCAGGCTGTTCACACAGCCAGTAAATGAAAACAAACACCTACATGCATTTCTTGGAAACAAACACATTGTACACCAATACAAACCAGACACTGCATCAGTGTGAGTGTGTGTGTGTGTGTGTGTGTGTGTGTGTGTGTGTGTGTGTGTGTGTGTGTGTGTGTGTGTGTGTGTGTGTTTTGTCCTGAGACGGCCCTGCCACAGCAGAGCTGCGAAGGTCACTGGATTCAACTGCAGATCGGCTCAACTCATGACGTCAGAGATTTAAAAGCTTCCTTGAAATCTGAACCAACAATATCAACACACATGCAGCTGTCTGTACGATGACAAGTGAAAAAAATGTGCATGCGCACACACACACACACACACACACACAAATCTTGCTTTCTCAGTGTCCTCACAGAGAATTATGTCAAGGAAAGCACAGACTGAAGAAGACATCAGTCTGGTTTATAGAAATGATAGAAAAACAAACATGATGTGCGTGTGTATAGTTTCACTTGTTTTAATGTGTTTTTAAATGCAATTTTACATTAAAACGCCTAAAAACAACTAAATCAATGTTCCATATTTTGTTGAGTTGTGCACTTATTGTGTACCTATTTCGAATGTTTCCAACAATGTTCAAACTTAGAGTAATCTGTAATTCTATTGAAGGTAAAGGTGCGTTTCATTCAGTTGAATCAACACCTCTCTGACAGACAAAGCTGTACTTTCAACAAATTGGAGCACTATAAGCTTCACAAAGTCCGTATTTGTTGCAGCTGTTGCATCGGATTGCACTACGTTGTTTGTCCATGTATTTAGCTCTCAGTCCAACCCTTAAAACCTGAGCTCAGACATCTCACTGGAATAAATCATGTGACCACAGCCTACCTCTCCTGGCGGGTGGGTGGGGTCAGGAGGCAGAGTGCATCCTGGGAAGTCCTCCCAAAGAAGCAGCGTCTCTTCAGTCTCCTCCCAGGCCAGACTGTCGCAGTCGTCCTCAAACTCACATTCCCGCCTTGAAATAAAAATGAACATAGAAAAATAATCATCAGAAGTGCAGAACTGACGGACGCTCATCACATTTCAATGGCAGACCACTCACAGGTGGTTCAGCATCCTCTGCATCTCCTCGTTGATCTGATTGGCCGATGAGCCACAGTGCTCTTCCTCTTTGATGATGCCCCCATCACTTTCAGACGTGCTCACAGGTTCGTCGCACTCACTCCCGTTGAAGGACAGGGGCGTCTGTTTCCGCCTGCAGTTTAGGGATGACTGGTTGTTTGGAACCTGCAGGGATATAATGAGGATCAGACCACAGGAAGTGACTCGGAGGATTTGATAATAAATAAAAGAACCAGAGGTGAGACATTAACTCCATGGTACCTGGTACATCTGGATCACATCTTCACAGTTCCTCTGCTGAGCTACGTCACAGAGACGAGCGGTGATATCGATCCTGCGGCAGATGTCCATGTCCACCTTCATGGCTTTCTCCTGGATCTTACTGTCCAACTCGGACAGGTTCTACAGAGAGGATGGAGGGAACCACATAAAAGTTAGCCAAAACTACTTGTACCTAATGCTTTAGAAATGCTAACTAATCACTGATGTAAATACATTAAGTACTAATGCTTTATGGGTCAGTCAATACTGTCAATATTCAGTTTTGTTTTGTTTTCTACTTCAGTCACTCAATGAGTTGAATTCAATGCGTATGTGACTGTTTACCCACATTGCTCATGAGGCCTTTGAAGAGAACTAGTTCTGCCTTCAGCTGCTGAACTCTGAGAGCCAGCTCATCCTGACAGCCTTCACTCTCCTGCAGGTCCTGCACACATAAAGGAAGCCATAAAGAACACACACATATATGTAAGCGCATAAGTGCAGGCAACAGGCACGCACGCGAGCGCGCACACACACACACACACACACACACACACAGAGTGGAGCAGATGCACCTCTGCCTTCACTGGAAATTACAGGCTAAATTTTGCAAGCAGAAGTCATCAACAAAATAAAAGCCTAAACCAGCAAACCGCACAAAAACAATGAAAATCCTAAATGTATTATCTCCTCTGGGGAGCTCTAGCTTTGTCTGAGGGCATCATAATTGTCTCTCTTCCCTGTTCACTTATTCATATGTGCTGCAGCATTGGTCTGGTGTTTTGCTGCATGTGGTCTCATCTTAATGTGGTGCTGCCTGCTAAACAAGATCAGGTGCAGTTTCCTGGCAATGGTAAATGTGCGGTTGAACACACAAGTATGTGAACACATGCACACACCTACTGGCCCACCCCCTCTCACATACACACACTTGCACACAGGAAATCAACAAACCATTTCTTGGTAGGAAGCACAGATATGTCAATCAACCTGACGGCAGGTGTCAGAGTCAGATCAAAAAATAAAGCTCTGTTCTATTCAAAATATATTTTTTAAATGGTCTTTGCACTTTAATTAGTTGATGGTGAGAAGTTAAAGAAAAAGAAAACCAATTTCGAAACAGCGCGATGGCTTTGTATGAGTCAGGAGTTCAACTGAACTACTGTAGTAATGATACAGAGGAAACAACAAGTGCCAGCAGAGAGAGAGAGCGAGCCACCTCCCACTGTACCAGCTGCAGAACACTGTATTCAAACTAACTCATCAGTTTAATGAAAACTTTACATCAAAGCTGCTTAACCAATAAGAGGCCAGGAAAACACACATGGCATGCATGTTCGTGGTATTTTTAGGTTAGCTTTTCAAGCCAGAGGGAAGTGACACAAGTGTTATTTTGGTTGTTTTAGTGAGTCAGATGTGAAGTCTGAAAGACACGTTCGGTGAAGACACACTGCATTGTTGGTCGTCGCCCCCCCCCCCACACACACACGTTGTGTTTTTATCACTTGTGGGGACATTACATAGCCTTAAATTCATTTTCTGGAGCCTTACCCTAATCCTAACCATAACCACTATCTGCCTATTCCTAACCCTGTACCTAACCGAACCTTACCTAACCCGTAACCCTGTCCTCAGTCCCCCCCCCCACACACACACACGTTGTGTTTTTATCACTTGTGGGGACATTACATAGCCTTAAATTAATTTTCTGGAGCCTTACCCTAATCCTAACCATAACCACTATCTGCCTATTCCTAACCCTGTACCTAACCTAACCTTACCTAACCCGTAACCCTGTCCTCAGTCTTCACCCTAAAATTTAATGATTTACATTAAGGTTGTTTTCACACCTGACCAAGCGGACTCGGTTCGATTGGGGAGCTGAAAGTCGCAACATTGTTGCATTTATAACTAGTTTCGGTTCTGCTTTCACACTGTGATTTCTAAAGTGCACCGAACTTTCTGAGCAGCATCACATGGTTGAAAAGGGTGCTCGTCGATTGGACAAAGTAGGAGGGGAAATCCCTCCCTTCCGGCCCGGAAAAACAACAGTGAATGCAACTGTTCCTATAATGCTATCGTAGCTTGCCAGGGATTGATTCTGTTATTTTTCTAACTTTGACGATCTAACATGTGACAGCATATGAGCTCACAGTTTAAGGACTGTGACTGTTGGTAGTTGTGATTTGATTTTGTTTAAATATGCCAAATTTTTGAATTTATGGGTTATTGTTCTTCAGACAATTGAGCTAAGCTAGCTAGCAACTGCTAATGTCAACGGTCACTTGTTGCCATAGCAACATTAAACATTCACGTAAGGGCTAATGAGCTGTAAATAGAGATGCAGAATCAAGCTATATTATAAATACAGATAAGATATGTTGTATTTTAGCATGCGTATGCACTGCGTACAGCGTCACTACGTACATTTGGTCCTGTGTTTGGTCCGGTGAGCTTTCACACTGCATACGAACTGAACCAGGGTTCATTTCCAAACGAACCAAGACCCACATTTTCAGGCGGACCAGAGTTTGCTTGTTTGGTCCGCACCAGAGTTCGGATAAGCTTTCACACCAGCCCAAACGAAGCGGACTATCCGAGGAAACGAACTCTGGTCCCTTTAAAGTGGACCAAACAGCTCTGGTGTGAAAGTGACCTAAGGGGACCTGCATTTTGTCCCCATAAGGCAGGTGAGTCCCCACAATGTGACTGTGTAAACAGATTTTTGTCCCCACAACATGATAAATACCAGGTCACACATACATACACACACACACACACACACACACACACACACACACACACACACACACACACACACAGGCCTACATAATGTTACCTCTTGTAGGTCTGCAATTTTCTGCTGCAGATCCATCCTCATAGTGTATTCTTCTTCCCATCTAAGAGACACATGAATAGAAGAAGCAAACAATCTTTTTAGTCCATGTTTTAATGTAAGAGAGAACAAACAACAACTTCTAAGAACATACAGGCCATGGGCTTCACAGGCCATGGTGTAGATATAAACATGTGACTGTATTCATCCTCACATAAAAAATGGTCTATTTATGCATTTTCTGGACCTGCTATGAAAAGGATGGACTGAACTGAACTACTTGAGGAGGTTAAAAATCCAAAAAAGCTTAAAAGGCATTCTAGCCTCATTTTATACAATTTTAAGAGCACGTCTTGCCAAATTACCACTCACAATCACATTCCTCCCGACCCATATCATCGTGCAACGCTGCCATTCAGGATTCACCAGAAGAGTTTTAGAATTAGACGCATGGTTTCACACAGTGTTTCCCAACATTTTTGAGCCACGGCACATATTTTACATTAGAAAAATCACAAGGCACACCACCAAACAAAAATGTCACAAAAAATTATTGAAATATAATGAAAATCTAGTCTCAATTTACTCAATTTAGTTACTCAGTGTGAAACTTGAGCCTGCTTAGTTGAATACAAAGCTGATATTCTTGCAGGAACTGATGAAAGACACACAGGAAGATTCTGAAATTGGATAATCTTCCACGGCACACCTGATGATTTCTCATGGCACGCTTATGTGCCGTGGCACAGTGGTTGGGAAACACTGGTTTAACATCAGCGACCACTCTGGTGGACAAACTATGTTATGGCCTCAAACCGAGTTTGGCATCTCTCTACTGCTGTTGACATATATACACCAATACCAATATATCTGCAAGACCATGAATCAGCCCGGCTGGCATCTGGCTCGACTGCTGAATCTTCTCATAATAAAACATATCTGACTTGACACTTAACTCGCTTAAAGCTTCCCGGTGGAGTTTTTAGCATCAAGTTGTGCAACAGAGCAACCACGGGTCATGGTTTCACACTATTCCACTGACCGACATGTGGCAGAAACATGCAAAGATATGCAGTAATGCAGCACCAAAGGCGGGGAACATGAGGACTGCTAGCAAGTAAACAATGCTGGATTTCAAAAAGGCTACTCTGTAAATCTTTTATGAGGAAGGAAACACACTTAACACATTTCTTAGAGGTCAAGAATACAAACAATGCATTTTGGTGAGTAACACTGAATGTAAACAGAACGTTTGTTTGTTTACACGAAAACTCCGAAGGGCACCTTTAAAGAAAATCCCTATATAAAATTGCAATTTCAGGATCAGTCACCATCGTTCATAAAAAGAGGACTGACACGAGGTTAAACGCTGGCTGCTGGAGATGGAAACTGGATTTCAAGCTGGCTGACTGCCTGTGGATCTGCTAATAAAATACACATGGCGATACAAGTTGCATGAAACCATCAGGTGTAAATTGGAAAAGTGTGAGTGAGTGAGTGAGTGAGTGAGTGAGTGAGTGAGTGAGTGAGTGAGTGAGTGAGTGAGTGAGTGAGTGAGTGAGTGAGTGAGTGAGTGAGTGATTTGCTTATTCGCTCACTGATGAATTGCTTGTTTGATGAATTGTAGCTTAGATGATTGGTCCATGAATCTGAGCTTTAATACATTTAAAAGCCTGAGCACAGACCCAGTATGTGATCTCAGATTCTGTGACTTCATACAGCACACGTGCCCAGGGGAAATCCACCTACTGCAGAGTCTATAGCCTCCAATATAAACGCTGTTTGAAATGCAGAATGCTGCGGCACATTGACACCTTTAGGGAATGCTAAATCTGAAAGAAACTGAGTCATGAAACAGGAGGTGTTGTTGTCGTAGAGGATGCTTGTTTGATGGGTAAGGTGAGAGCACGCAGAAAGCAGAGAAGTGCTTCCTTCTGCAAGCCAAGCCCTTGTCAAGCAGTTACAGCTTGCAGTGCATGGTGCATTGCAGATACAGTGTGGAGCGTGGAGAGGGGGGTGCGCAGTGGGAGAGAAGACAGGCAGAGAGCATGAGAGAGGGAGAGGAAGTGTTCAGTGTGGGAGAATGTGAAAGTGTGGTGGGCAGAGTGTGGGGCATGGACGGGGGGGGGGGTTAAAGGGGCTGGGGATGGGAGAAAGAGAAGTTGTCCTTGAGGAAAAGAACAAAACTGGGATCGATAAAAGAGCATGAGGAGGATTAAAAAAAAGTTTGGAGATAAATGAATTTAAGGCTGAGTTTAGGTTTTCAAATAGAACTGAAAATGGAACATGAAGGAGTGAGTTTCACTTGGGGAATCAGGCTTTAATGTCTCCATTGTCCCACGATAAACTGAAACCCACAGTACGCTCACACAGGAAGAGAAACGGGCTAGACCCCTTCCAGAAGGCTGACCTGAAACTGGTTTGAACACTGAGTGGGAAAAGGCATGTCACACACCTTAATTCACAGGTAGTGAATCAAAAAAGTCATCCTCTCTGCAGGTCTCTACATACAATTAAAGCATGCGTCTGATGTCACACACTCTTGGGCCGCTTGTGTCGCCCTCATCCCTCATTCACAAAGAGCCCACTCAGGATCTCCTCTGTGAGGAATGCATGGCTGCTCATTTGGACCTAATATGAGGGAACTCAGTGATGAATGTGCTGGAACATGGGGGCTACTGGAGTTCACTCTGGGCAGATAATCCATAACTGTCACGGATCCTTCAAACTCATGACAGAAATCACAAGATGTGGGCTGTTTTCTCCAAGAATTTAAAGGGGAAATCAGGCCTAAAAGAAAGCTGACAGTGTGCTGTTCCACTGCTCTGCAAACACAGAGAGTGTCTCACTCAAGTGGAAATCAGAGCATCAAGATTTGAGCTGGTGATGTCATCGGCTGACACATTGTTGTTAATTGGTACACTGACGATGAATAAGTGATGGCGGGTTCAGAGAAGTTTTGTTTGAGATGTGATCCTCGGGAAGCAACGAATGACTATTTTCATTAGGAATTATTAATCTGGAGATTATTTTCTTGATGAACTGTTGTTTTGTCCGTAAAATATCAAACAAACATATTCAATTCTCATATGAAAATGAACAACAGCAACAAGCTACAACCAGCAAATAGAACCACTGGCTGTTTCAGACAGACTAATCATTTGAGCTCTAGACCAATTTAAATTGTAAGTCTTGCAGCTGTGAATCACAAATGTCCATATTACGCCCTGTTAACATCACTATGGGTGCTGTTAAAGCATCAAAGGGTTTGTTTCCGTAAGCGGCTTTTCTGGATCACCTCCAGGATTTGTCTTTAGATGACATCATCATCTTTCATCTTGAGAGACTTCTTTTCCTGAGAGGAAAACCTGCTGTACAATCAACGTGAGCTCTGTTTCATGATGGATTTTCCCTAATATTCCTGTTAACTAAAGCCACCCACGGGTGAGTCAAGGTCTCGGGGGCTTTGAAGTGCAACATTTGTGCCACAGACTGATCGTCACACGTCTCTATTAAGCTCTGACCTTCATTCTTCTTTATATTTAGCTCATGACGAGTTCATTTTTTGGATGTATTTCTAGCAGCAGCACCTGCCTCTGTGGTCAGATGCAGGGTCAGGCTGGAGGTGATGGATGGAGAGGCTTTCTGCTGACTCTGCTTGTGTTGGAGACAGCTGGTCTGCAGCTGCTTTACAGCCCTGCTCACTCCTCCAAAGAAGAGCATCACACACACTTAAGAAAACTACATGTGCCCTGCAGGCCTGTTACAAGTGTAATAAAAGGGCTTCACTCTATTTACCTGCGTTTATACTCGTCTCTCTCCCTCTTCACTTTGGCCAGGACATTATACAGGGCTCTGATCTCAGGGGTGATGGTGTCGATCTGGACCCCGACTCCGTCAGGGTGCACCCAGGACACTCCTGGGCTGGTCAGACGCTCTGCACCGGGGCCGAACTTGCGGGTGTGGTTGTAGGACCAGATGGTGCCTGGTAGGAACCGTGGAGGAGGGTTGGTGGAGCCCCCAAATCCTGCACTGGTGTTGGGGGCAGTTTTAGAACCAGGGGAGTCCACACAGGGAGAGGACTGGCTGACGATGATGGCGGGGTTACAAGTGGTACTTGTTTGGGTTGAACTGGAGTTTTCCGCAGCTGCAGGCGGGAGGGTTGTTGTGAGTGGGGATGTGAAGAGTGTTGTAGGCCTCCTGGCTGAGTTGTTGGTGTTGTGAAAGGGGAGGGAGCCAGGCCTGAGCGATATGGTCCCCACAAATCCGGTCTGTACACTTGCCTCCTGGGTATGAGCCCTGCTCTCACAGCATCCACCTTGACAGCCCTTGTTGGCATCCAGCGCCTGCTGCAGCTGCTTCTCTAAAATCTTATTTCTGCGCTCTAATTCATGCACTTTAGCCAAAAAGCATCTGAACCTCAGGTTGAGAGTTTTGAGGACGCTGATGTTGGATCCCAAGTCGTTTCTGAGAGCCATGGCTGCGGGAGGATGCGGCACGGCGCGGTGCTGGTAGTGGCTGCTGGGGTTGTGGTGGAGGTAAGCTGAGATCTGTGAGGGTGCGGTGAAGTCAGGCCCCGGCTGATCAGGCCCCGGGACGGGCTGCTCGCCCAGAAGAAGAGACGCCGCGTCCGGTCCACCGAAAACGGTGTCGGGCAGGAGGCCTGAGGGAGAGTCTGGGTGTCCGGGAGCCTGGCTCTGCTGCGGATGCTGTTGGAGATGCGTATTGGCCCCCAACAAAGGATTCATGCTATGGTATGGAAAACTAAAGCGCTGCAGATCTGGCATGAACACGGACGGGAAATATCTTGCTACAACAGAAGACAATGACTTGATAAATAACAAATCGCTGTTAAACGTACCCGAAAGATGTGCGCTCAAAACGCCAGTATTTACCCGATTATATAACCGTGTCTAAATAAGAATCTTATCCTTAAAGCTGAGAGGTCTTAACGTCGGCTGATGGATCAGTGCGCCTTAACCGTGCGCGACAAAACATCAAAAAGCGACTCCAAGAGGGCTGAGAGCAGGGACAGAAAAATGCGGCAACGCTGGAGCTGCGCCTCTGTACGATGTTCTGCAAAATAAACGCAATTAAACGAAGGAAAAGACGCAGAGCATGAATGAATAACAATGAAATCCAGTGTCACCGCGTCACTGAAGTTCTGGCAACAAGACGTGACCGCAGGCAGGAGAAAGTGCTGCGGGATTGGAAGAGCTCGACTACCGTAAATACTGGACTAAAGCAGCGTTTATCCCTTAACTCTTTGCTTTCTGTGGAATACGACACTCACCGAGGCGCTATTAACTTGTTCACCTTTGTTATGCATAAGATAAATCCACATTTGGAAAAAAAAAAAAAAGAAAAGAAAAGAGCCAAACATGAATGATGAACACAATCTAAAATAAAAGCTTCAAATACTCAATGAAGTTTTTAAAATAGGACTGGACCCAAAGCTGCATTTCTAACTGGGCAACTCAGCCATCTGTCCCAGAACACTGAAGTCTGCAGCTACAAAAGGCCCTCGGTGTGTCAGCTGGTCTGTAATCAAATAGCTTAGCTTGGAGTCAATTATATGTACAGTGTGATCATGACAAGGGTCCGATGTTACCAGGGTCCTATATTTCCATGGTCCTATGTTCCGTGGATTGTAGCACAGGACTGTCATAAGGGGGCAGGAATTTGTAAGTGAAGTAATATGGTATAAGTTCTTTCACTGACATACGTAACTAGTGTATTTCTCATGAGGCTAACCATGATCTTTTCCTCGACCTAAAAAAGTCGTTTCGGCGCTTTAATCTAACCAAAGTGTTATCGTTTCACAGCACGTGTTTATTACTGTTCTCAGTACGCTTTATTTTGAAAATCCAACGGAACATAGCTAACCGGAAGTTGTAGCTTTATCGTTGCTAACTCAACCTGATTCTTAAGGGTCCGCCAGTGAGTTTAGAAGTGTCACCAGGGTCCTGACTAAGCCTCCGTATGTGATGAGTTGGGAGTGCGAATGTGATGCGGGAGAATCGGACCCTTAAAACATAGATACCCCCCCCCCCCCCCCCCCAACCCCATCTTTAACTAGCATAACAAAGACTGGAGGGCTGCTAATTTTCAGCATCTAGCAGATCTCATTTGTTGGCCGGTGACATTCGCTTTCGAACATTGTGCGTAGATGACAAGACAACAAGAAAGGAAATCCAGTTGTTTTGTTTGATAAGTTAGAAATAATTAGATTTTATTGTTGCTCATCCAATACTTGCATGAGGAGTTAGCAACGTAAAGGCCCTGGTACACCGATGGTAGACCCACACAGGGCTTTTATCTTGGCTGATTAGACCAAGGATAAGACATTTTCACAGCACAAAATTTGGCTATCTATATATATCTATCTATCTCGATTGGTCGACAGTGAGAGCGCTGGATTTGGACCCTCTCAGATCTGTCCATCCACTGGTGCTGCAGTTTCTCTCCATGTCACCTTGAGTGTCCAAGGAGTCCAAAGCATCAGCCTCCACTGATGTGCTGTCTGCTCAGGAGTCTGTTCCTCTTCTGCTCCCTCAGTTCTTCAGTCTTCTGCTTTTTCTTCCCACAGACAAGGACATGGGGTTGCTCCTTTTCCTCCTCCAGCTCTGACTGTAGGAGAGGCTGATGCTCCCTTAAAGTAAGGAGAAGAAGAGGAGGATGAAAATGTGGACCAAAGCCTTATGGGACAAGACAAAGTCCAAGAAACAGTGGAAGCTGGTAGAATTTACTCATGTTCCTTACTTTCACATAAGCTTCCGTTCCTCCTCTGCACTCGCCTCCTTTCTGCCATCTCTTGGCCAAACAACATCACATAGACGTCGTCCCTGAACTCCCTGTTCATGATCTGGTAGATTAAGGGGTTGATCATGCAGTGGGACTTAGCAAGCATAGCAGGGATCAAGGTGAGTACAGGTGGAAGAGAGGAGAGCGGCAGGGGTTTCCCGTTTTTTCCCAGGGAGGACCTGAACATGGCGTCACCCAGATTAGCGATGGAGACAGAACTCATGTTGCTCACATCACTCCACTTGCTCTCAGGATTGTAGTAGACTTGTCTGTAATATTCTGCAGCGGTCCAGTTGAGCAATGAGGGGATGTCCAGGAGCTTTGCAGCATTTGAAGAGACACCAGTGGACTCCTCCACCGCCGTATGCAAAGTGCCGTGTGCTTCGTCTCTGGGAATGAGTGCAGAGATCAGAGACACGGTGGCATACGGCATCCAGGCCAGGAGGAAGGTGCTGCACACCACAGCAGCCATCTGGAATAAACATACGGTTTATTTTTCCTGCAGGATGTGGACCAAGGAGAATGATCCTCATGAGTTTACCTTTGAAAGTCTCAGGTCTTTGTTGGTGTGACTGACAGAGGAGGACGGTATAGATGCCAGAGTGCGATTAGATCTGTAGACCTGAAGACAGAAGCAACAGGTAATGCTGCTGTTTTACAATTAGACCACAGCTGTTTTATTCCCACAAGGACAACATATATGTGGAAGCTGGTAGCATAAGTGTGTGTTGCTTTTGTCAGGTTTTTGTTGGCTGATTGCTACGTCAGTGTCTGTTTACACCTGTCTGGTCTACCCTTACATGATTCCCAGTTTCACTGGCAGTATGCATCTTGTGGGCTGTGATTCTGGTTAGCTGTCATTTATGGGAATACACGATAAAATCAGCATGTTACCGGCAAAGACTTTAAAATGATATATCGGCCAAAAATGAACATCTTTGCCGATATAACAAGCAGATAAGATGATGCTTTAGTTATGCACATGCAACTTAATAATAATAATAATAATAATAATAATAATAATAATAATAATAATACATTCTGCTACAGGAGAGACTTGATGTCCTCTGTAATTAGGTGTAAAAGAAATTGTGCATATATTGGTATTGACAGTTGGTCAAAGTGAGTTGGAAAATATTGGATATTGGCAAAAATCTAATATCGTGCATCTCAAGTGATTTGATATGTCCAGCTGTGTGTCTCATGTTTCTGTGCTGCTGGATCGAAAATAATAACTTGTGAATCGGAGGCACTCCAGGTTGAGTATCTTCTACATATTTTACATACTGCAAATGCATATGTCAGCTATTGTCTCTACTGTCTTACACCAGGGAGAAGAGGTGTTTGCCTTCACTGTGATATGTTTGGATTGTGCAGGCCAGCCCAGTTAGCTGAGCCTTTATCTGTGCGTTAGACCCATAGGTAGATCTGTTAGATTTGTTATTGATTTGAAAAAGACTCCAAGGCCTTTCTTGTTTTGTAACTCACCTATGCTATTGATTATATACACAGAATTTAAGTCTGTCTAGCAATCAGCTCTTGAAAGAAATAGCTTTCAGGAGCATTCATCACAAGAGGCTTAATTCATTGAACTGCCACAAGCCAATTGCCACATAATGAATGCTGGGCCTCTGGGACCCCTGAGCACTGGGCTAAAAGGCCATTTTTTTCACACTGCGTCTTTGGTAATCCCCTGGATGTCTGAGGAGGTGTTGTGCATTGCTGGCTGCCACAGTGTCTTTTTCAGTATTGTCACTAGGGGGTGCCAGAGTTGCAATTTGTCATGATCTACACTGTGGCTTAAAATAGTGACTGATACATTAAAACTAAATAATTACAGAATACAGACAGTTTCCAGATCCTCCATTATGTGTCACAAAGCAGCAGTTATCCTCACCGTCAGCAGGATGGCCAAATATGATGTGATGATGGTGAGGGTAGGAAA
The DNA here is from genome assembly GCF_039877785.1 of Chaetodon trifascialis. Classification (NCBI taxonomy): domain Eukaryota; kingdom Metazoa; phylum Chordata; class Actinopteri; order Chaetodontiformes; family Chaetodontidae; genus Chaetodon; species Chaetodon trifascialis. The sequence continues at coordinate 20,898,393 of NC_092062.1, read as the reverse complement.
TCCAAAGCAGAACATCAGGATGAGGAAAATGTAGATTCTGTCATTTAGAGACGACCTCATTCTCCACCTTGAAATAATGATACAGGCAGACTGGTTATGACATGTTCATCTGCAAATGCATGAAGAATAGAAATCAGAGAATGTCTGTAGACGTCTATGTGAACAGCAGGACATTAGGCAGCACTGTTAATTAAATCAGAGATCACCAGTTGATGGTGCAGCTGGTCCCATAAGGCTCTGGTCCGTAACTTCCAAAGCCAAAAACAGGCAGTAAAGCCCAGAATAATGTGTAAACCCACATCACCGCGATGGACAGAGACACATGGCGCCTCTCAATCCATTGACCTAGAGAGGCAAGAAGCATACAGATCACTTAATGACCCTTTGAAGCTGCGTGTTCATGTGTCAGCATAATGAGCACTGAGCCTCATGGGAGTTCTTGACATATCAGCTCACCATTTTCTCGAAGCATCACGTTTAATTGACCTTTGGTGTTACCTAAGCATTCACTGATTTCAATCTTTAAACCAATATTATTGTAAGAGAGAAGGAGGCTCTTTTACAGACTAGAATTAGTGTGTTATGTAAGCAAGGTTGTAAAAACCTGCGTGGGCTTGGAAATGTATTCAGGAGAAGTCGGGCGGATTTAGAGTGCCCGTGTGGATTGTACAGCTTAGGTCTGTGCTAGAAGATGTCAGACTTGCCATATCTTAGGCAGCAGATCTTCAGGCAACGGTCCACAGAGATGAGGCAGGTGGTGAGCAGAGAGCCAATGCCAAACACAAAGCCCAGGATGCCGTACCAAAGGCACCCTGTCTCCCCAAACACCCAGGCATGACACAGGCTGGCAGAGGGAAAGAGGGGCTTAATGGATCATCACCTTCTGTCTCTGACAAATGGCTGCTGATATCAATGTTATTTGTATCGTACTCACACTGTCATCACCGGCTGCTTATTGGTTGAAGTATTCTGTACCTGGAAATGATGAAAACTGGCGCTCCCAGGAGGCTGAAGCCAAGATCACAGAGAGCCAGGTTGATGGTCATGAGCTCTGGAGGTCTGAGCTTCTTCCTTTTCCTACGGCCGACTAACAACACAGTGCCGTTCCCCAGCACTGATACAATACCTGCAGAAAGAGAAGTAACTGAAGACTGTCATTTTTGTCCATCTTATTGTCTTTAAATCCCACAAACACAAGCTGTGCATGCTTACATGAAGCGAGCCTCAAGAGGGTTTCACAGCGGATCAATGCACAATTATCCATCTATTTTCCTTTTCATCACACACTAACCGGCTGCTCTCCGTTCTGCTGAACACTCAACAGGGAGCAAATTGAGCCAGATAAAGCCCAACGCAGACCAACAAGTTTGACTGAAAGGAGAGCATCTGTTCATGTGCGGCTTCATCGATTTGTTGCAGTGAAAGTAATGTTCAAGATTCTCCATTGTTCAGCTAGATGAAAGGTTTTTTTTTTTGTAAATTCAGCTTTTAATGAGACCGCGTGTCTGGTTCGGTCTTTTCTGTTGACCAAAGAACAAAATAAAATTTTCTCATCCCCATCATGAGTAACTAATAAGCCAGTCACACAGCTCATATAAAGTGTTTTCACAGCACAGTGTTGGATTTTGATAGATTTTTGAAGTATGTCTGTTGTTACATGCAGGATAAAACTTTTTAATCACTTGAATGCCAATATTCCCATTAAAATGTCCCTTTAAGTAAGTTTAAAGACAGATGTCTTTTTCACTCTATCTAAGGCATGCTATTATATATTTTGTGTGAATATGATAATTCAAAACCAAAATTTTGTGGCTGCACTTCCTATCAAAACTTTACACTTTGCATGTGGGCCATCAGGTCACAGACACTAGCATGATAGATTTAGATTAGATTAGATTTAGTCAGTGTCTTGACTGGAATTTAAAAACCATTTTAATTGGACTTGATAACCTCTCCTGAGAAAAATGAACCTGAGACTGACACAATGATAAAGGTGCTCTCTTGCTCACCTGTGAGGGTGAGGAAGATGGCGACGGCCAGGTCTGCAGAGGGGGGCAGCTGGGAGAGGAACAGCGGGTGGATGGACGAGGGGACCAACCAGGAGCCCCCCTGTGAGCCATTCTCTCCCATGTATGCACTGCTCTGACCCACGGCAGCATGCAGAGAGGAGAGGCAGCTCCTGACGCTTAGAAAACAGAACAGAACAGTGGAATCAGCAGCAAGTGGAAGAAAAGCACAGGAATTATTCTGGAAACTATCCTGATCTCTGCACGACTTTAGCTGACTCCATTTTTAATCTCTGCTCTGCCCTTAATGTGCAACTGAAGCTCAGGATTGAGTAAAACAGGACAGCGAGGGGGAGACTGTGGATATTTTACAGTGGAGAGCTGTGAGATTCAAGATAATATTCTAATTTTAAAAATCAATTTTCACCTTGTTTTGGGAATAAATTGTTATATAAATCAGGCTATGAATAATATATGAGTAAACCCTTCTATAGAAACATTCAGAATATAGAGAGGAATAAAACTTGAAGGAAGGTTTAGTGGATGTAAGTGCTGCTGAAGGGGAAATTTCTGGCATAGAGTATGAGAAAAAGGTCTTGAGTGAACATTGAGTGAACATGGTAGAAACAGATGTCGCCGTGAGCCTCTCCCAATTCATTAGGCACTATCATTTAAATGTGCATTAATTTGCATAAATGTTTCTTTCCACCAGTCTGAAAGAAGACATGTTATGGAAGCAAAATAACCCAAAATCTCAAAATTGACAGATTCATGAAAAAAACTATGCTTTCACCTGTTTCCCTAAAAAAAGCTCTCATCCCTAATTTCTCCCTCCTCACTTTTCAGCATCATTTAGCTTGTTTTTGTAGTTTTTTTCTGACAAAGCATTATTAATTGCATAATGATATAAATAGCTGACAATTACTTAAATGAATACAGGTCAAACTGATCATGTGACATCATCTTGCCTCCTGTCTGCCTGACAAATCTTCTCTGGTTAGAGCATGATTTGCAGCTTTAATGGGAAAACCTGACATTTCTTCAAATACAGCATTGATTGTAATTGTTTCAGTCTCACCGCAGCAAACGTGTGAATCAGAGGGGTATCAATCTATGTATTGAATATATTTTAAGTATCCAGGGTCTTGAAGTAAATAAATGACTAATTTTAATAAATAGAGGCTTGTTGATGATCGTGCTTTACAGGTGGCATTAGGGAAAAAACAAGGTCTCTTAATGATGATCCCAGCGGAGTCTCATGGGTGATAAAGGGGGTCAACAGGGTGATTAAAAAAAATAATAATAAATGAACAGTAGCTTTAATCTTACATACACAAGACAAGCGGTCAGAACAAAGGTTTCCTGAAAGAATCAAAATCTCTCTAATTTCTCTTTTTCCCAATTCTGAAAGAAAACACATTATAAAAACAAGCATGACTACTCACCGTCCTCCTGTCCGTCTGTCTGTCTGTCTGTCTGTCCGTCTGTCCGTCCCTCCCTGTAGGCTCCAGCTGGTCTTTAAAGGAATGATCTTATATTTTTGTGTAATCTTAATCTGAACCCTCCCTCTGCAAATCCATGTGGAATTTCTCTGGAGAGCTGGAGAGAAAAGTTGCTGTCGACAATCTGGCTTAGAAATGATCAGTGAGAGGCACACAGAAGCTCAGTGTGTGTGTGTGTGTGTGTGTGTGTGTGTGTGTGTGTGTGTGTGTGTGTGTGTGTGTGTGTGAGAGAGAGAGAGAGAGAGAGAGAGAGAGAGAGAGAGAGAGAGAGAGAGAGAGAGAGAGGATGAGAGAGAGAAGGACCTCTGTCCTGCCTTGTATCTCCTCTCCAGCTCTCTACTATCTTTCTTCACTTCCACTGAATCCATATTATCCCTGTGAATCCACACATCCATTTTAATTATGATTCTCATTGTGAACGTGCACAAAGGAACAAGGACACAGAATAAATTGGTCCTCTATGACACACATATATATACAGCATGTCATACAGCATCTGGTGTTTTTGGGTTTTGCCTTGTTGGGTTTTGCACATTAGGGTAAAGGTGTCAGAAAACACTGACACTCAATTCGACTGGAACTGAAGAAAAGACTAATCCGATGAGAACACAGACTATTTCTAGTAATATTTATGTGGTTCTATGGTTGACTGAAAAAGACTGAAGAGCTGATTATTAGAGGGATGGCAAAATGAACTCTCTTTTTTTGCTTGATCTGACAGAAATAAATGTGTAAAGCCATCGACATCACATAACACTTGGGAACTGCATTGATTCACAAATTTTTTTTCAAGAAAATTCAAAGGAGGTTTAGTTACATAAAAACATTTCAGAAGTAAAAAGAACTCACTATGCAAAATGGTCCCTTTCTGAGTGTTAAATGATAACATCTGATAACATCTTCAAGGTGCCAGAAGACATTTTATACTTTTGTCTTATGCATCAAAGATAATCATTTAAGTCATTAAAGTCACATACCTCACGTAAATCCCATCAGAGCGTCAACCTGAGCAGGTCTGAACAGCAGCATAACTGAGAACACTTGAGCGCATTTAATCTATAATCATATGCTCTGTATGTAAGATTAAAGCTACTGTACTGAATAAATGTAGTGAAGTAGAAAGTCTCTGAAATGGAGTGGAGTTGAAGTGTAAAGAAGCATAAATTTAATAAACTTAAGTACAAGTACCTCAAAATTGGATTTAAGTACAGTACTTGTGTAAAAAGTACTTTCATCATGGCCAAGGTGACTAATGTAGATGATCAGTGGGCAGTTTTCTAGAATAGTTTGAATGGCTTTGCCAAATTACCTGCAGGCATCATTCATGAAAGCCTCATACTGAGCCACTGCAGTGGGTGTGTTAGCCATGCTACAGTACTCTCTCAGCTGGACCAGCTATTGAACGGGGCTAAAAGTTGTGCAGAGGGAACATTTTTTTTCTTTTTTTTTTAGTGGATGATGTGACTGTTCTACAAAAGCAAGAATCTATTTGAGCAGCCAAACCAGCATTAATTATCCTCCACGGTGCCACATAATCAAGAGACCAAACAATTAAGAGCCATTGGTGTAGTCTCACAGGAAGGCATTGATCGGATATGTTGAGAGAAACCTCTGGGGGTTTGCCTGAGTCTCTGACCCATATAAGAATCCAGCTAATGATATCAGCATTAATCCCACTGGAGCGTTTCTATAAAATTGTGCTGTGCAGTGACAAAAGGAGAAAAGGAGGACATGAATCTCACAAACAGAGGACTTTATTCCACCACTGACTGCAGTACCTCAGTACTACAGACAGACTCACATCAAGAATCTCTCACACAAGAACAGAACAGAGACTTTAACGAATACAAAAAAGTGATAATTGGTCACCAATCTAAATCTTCTTTGTTTGTTCTCTGTGGGACTTTTCCTCAGGCATCTAGCGGGGGTGGACTATCAGGTGGAACCAGGTAGAGTCATAGATAATACAATGTCTTATTGTAAACGTATAACTCTGGCATCAGCAGAATGTGGGTGATGTGGCACAATGCAGTGACGCTGGATTGGCTGGTTGGGTTTACTCCTTGGCAGCCATGTGGGCCATCAGGTCGCAGACGCGGTTGCTGTATCCAAACTCGTTGTCATACCTGGTTAAAAAGCAAAGGGGAAATAAAATGAGTCCTTGTGCATCACCGGAAAAAGAGGAAGTGAAAGTAGTCTGTGATGACGGCGTACCATGAGACCAGCTTGACAAAGTGGTCGTTGAGGGCGATGCCAGCGCCAGCATCAAAGATGGAGGAGTGACAGTCACCGTTGAAGTCTGTGGAGACGACCTGCAGGAAAGAGAGAGGGGATGACGCGTTAAGGAGGACACTGATGGACAAACAGTTTAAGGTTCAGAGATGAGGGACAAACACATACCTGGTGCTCTGTGTATCCCAGGATGCCCTTCATGGGTCCATCAGCTGCAGCCTTCACAACCTTCTTGATATCATCGTATTTGGCCTGTTGGAGGAAAAAAAGATTCTGTTTGCATTCAAGGGGAATTTAGCTATCACATAAAATCACATTTATTATTACATAAAATAACTATCTTATTAAAAATGAAGTCTGGTGTTCAAAATTTCTCTGTTGAAAAGCCTAAAATCCACATTTAATCTCCACGCTTTCTGCCTATCCTGCCTCATCTGTAACACTCAGCCTCAAGCCCCCTTGAAAAAAAAAAAATAGGTCACGAATATATAAGCAAGACAAGACAAAACAAGTGATGAAGCATTGACAGACATGACAAAGCACACAGCAATGAGTGTTACATTAAAAAGACAAAGGATATGGAGCAAGAGCATAATGTAGGTTGACATCCTTTCACAGAAAGGAAAGCTTGCATGTAAAATAATTATACATTTGCATTTGTTGGGGACTATTTTCAGCCATGGATTGATGCACATTTGGTGCACTAGTTAGCATTCATGACAGAAGAATGGGGCACAAGGGACTGACTTAAACTACAGTGCCCATCACCATGAACAGGAGCACTGTAGTTTGCTAGAAATACATGTTAATAGAATAAATGAATTCCTGTTTTGGGGCTGTTTGTGGAATTTGACATTGAGATAACAAACATTACCAGACCTACAACCAGCGATTCCAAAAAAAAAAAAAAATACCCCTTACCAATCATATCTCATACCGATTATGATACTATCACCTGTTCAGAATAAAAATATTTACAAAAATCAATGTAGTTGATGAGGTAATACTTTAAATATATTGTCTTTGGACTAAATATGTCAAAAAGGATTAGAATGGTCACATTCTGTTATAGACACTGTCTTAGCTTTTTTTGGAAGCTGAGTGGTACAGTCAAATTAATTTTAGTCCATTAAATGTTATGAATGCTTCGTGGTTGTGGTCACTCACGGGTTTCTCCAGACGGACTGTCAGGTCAACCACTGACACATTGGGGGTGGGGACACGGAAGGCCATGCCGGTCAGCTTGCTGTAAAGACATTCAGTCGGTAAATATCACATTCATCAAGTTTAGTGCAGCTCCTTTCAGCACTATACAGCAATCAAGTCATGTGTTGTTGGGACTGACCCGTTGAGCTCAGGGATGACCTTGCCGACAGCTTTGGCAGCACCAGTAGAGGCGGGGATGATGTTCTGGCTGGCACCACGGCCGTCCCTCCACAGCTTGCCGGAGGGACCGTCCACGGTCTTCTGGGTGGCAGTGATGGCATGAACTGTGCTCTGATAGGCAGGGGAGAGAAAGGAGATGATTAAATATGGCTTAACCCATGCAACTTTGTAATGTCATGTTGGCGTTTTGGGCTGTTTGTTAATCTGGTTTTAGGGGCTGCTGAATATCTCTGTGCCAGATTGTTCACAGGCGATGTGTTTTAATCCTCACCATCAGGCCCTCAATGATGCCGAAGTTGTCATGGATGACCTTGGCCAGGGGGGCCAGGCAGTTGGTTGTGCAAGAGGCGTTGCTGTAAAGAGGCAAAGCAACAGCATTAGTTAAATGAGGATTTTCAAAACAAAAGGCAACGTCTCAAAAATGTATTTGCACGTTGAATGCAAGTTCAACCAAAAGCAAAACACACAATTATTGAAAAACTCAATGCGATGGGTTCAAATTACAGCCTTCAGATTCTAGTATCAAATTTAGAAACTGGATTTCAATTTTAAGACACTTTAAAAGACCAACAGACCAAAGAAACAGATACTTTGATTTTTACCTGACGACCGGGAGGGACTTGTCGTACTTCTCATGGTTGACACCCATGACGAACATGGGAGCGTCAGCGCTGGGTGCAGAGATTATGACTCTCTTGGCGCCACCCTTCAAGTGAGCCTGCAGTGTGTTTTGAAATAGCGTTTAATCAATGGCCAGTTGCACATCGTATATCATCATTTTTTTCATGATCATTTTGTAAAGAGTTTGGGACGGGACTGATCACGTACGGAGGCCTTCTCGATGGTGGTGAACACACCAGTGGACTCAACCACGTACTGGGCACCAGCCTCACCCCATTTGATGTTAGCGGGGTCCCTCCTGAAAACAGAAAAGTTGGGAGTCACAATAAATGCTTCTTCTGCTCTTCTGTTGGCTGATGTGTGTGTGAACTTGCCATTAAACATGCTTCCTACATTAAAAGCCTGTTAAGTGAACTCACTCGTGGAAAACGGTGATTTTCTGTCCATCGATGACCAGCTTGTCACCCTCAATCTTGACCTCGCCCTTGAAGCGGCCGTGAGTGGAGTCATACTTGAACATGTAGACCTAAAAGAGGAAGAGTGAAGAGATGGTGAGACAGTTTTGATCATTTTACAGCAGCTGACTGAAGCAGAAGATTATATTTGAAGTTTACATATAAATGATAAAACACAGCAGCACTGTCCAGTTGTAGTGCAGAATATGACATGAACACACATTTTACTTTTGTGATTCCTGACTGATTCTCGTTTTCCATAGACTTCAGAAAAACTGCAAGCTCCTGTAAAAGAATGATGTCATAGGTCTTATATTTTAAGCAATCTTATTGACTTACCATGTACTCCAGGTCGATGAATGGGTCATTGATAGCCACGATCTCCACCTTCTTGGAGGTGAAAGCAGCACGGGTCACCAGACGACCGATGCGGCCGAATCTGAAAAGTGAACAGTGTTGTTTCTTAGTCTGGCCTCTAGATGGTGGTATGATGCCATGTCACTGGATGATCACAGTCATGTCTCGGGGTCACAGTGGACTGAAGCTCCAGATGCTTATGAGGGGGGAATAATGAGTTATAAATGTAATATTGGGTTTTTGACTTTCACATCAACCTGAACACCGCCTATGTCACATTACTGCTGCAGCTTTTTCCTTTATGTGAGATACACAACTCTCCAGGAGACCTGAAACCACATCCAAAGGAAGGGCAAAGTTCAGGAGGAGGGGCTGAGGGAGGTGTGTGCTGCTCTCACACGCTCCTCTCTGGGGGTTGAAGTCAAAATGAACCTCTAATGTGGTAATCCTGGTGACGGCATTGTGTTGTTTGATCAAGCAGCTGAGTTACTTTTTAACCGCAGGTCCAAAATCCTGGCACAAATACACCCTGTTCTCACTCACTGGGGGGGTGGAGGAAGAGGGGCGGAGAGATAAAGAATGGATCCATGAAACAGATAGGAGACTTTAAGGTCACATTTTGTGTGTTCAATAACACTGAAGTTACGCAGATGCTCTCCTGCTTGCTTCAGACAGCAGAAAAACTGTTGAATGACCTGCATGTCGAAGCCCACATTGTTATCTGCTGGGGGGTAAAGTTCGAAGCTTGGGGACTGTCCACAGGTTGGTGGATGTGCATATGTGCATGGCCTCCATTACGAAACACTTCTTCCTCAGCTGCTACATGGAAACTATTAAAGGGAGCACGAGGTCAAGACAGTCAACACTTTGGGCTGGTTTAATCATTCAGAGAGAGACATAAAACAGCTTTTATGGACTTCTTTCTCCACACTGAGGCCCGTAATGCTGTGGATTCTTCTGAAGTGTCACATTTATTATTATCTTATCTTTTAGCTTTTTTTTACAGTTTTATTTCAGTACTCACTTTTAGTCATATCCTACATGACAGTCTGAACACCTTCCTCAATTTTCATTAGGTACAGAGGCGCCGTTGTGTGGAATTTAAAGTGTCATACTGTCTGCCATTCATCATCTTGTCTTGAGTTTTTAAAGGTCTGTGGATCAGCTTTTCCTTACTTTCATATCCAAGTATATGTTGCTCAAAGTATTTGTGTGTATGTGAGTATTTGGATTTAAGAAGCACAGACAGTGGCATCCATTGCAGTAAATCACTGTTAAATGCAGCCTGTGTGCACAGATGAGAGGGGTGTGGCATTGGGAATTGAGGGTGCAGAGAGCACACCGATATGAGCCGAGTGTCTTTTGCTTATTTAGTTGTGCTAATTATGGGGATTTGATTAATTCTGTTAAGTGAGTGGATGGAAGTGAGCTCTTACCCATTGATTCCAACTTTGACCATTTTGCCTGGGTTGTTCTAGTCCTCTGGAAGGAGAAATGAGAGGAGAAAAGAAGGAAGAGGAGGAATAATGCTTGCTGTTAAATACTGACACAGCAACATTTTACAATGCCATATATTAGTCTTCACTTGATGACAGTTTCTAAGATCTTGTGCTGAGATAAGCACAGAGTTTACATGAACATGCAAAAGCATTGTACTGATAAGCTGTGACCACAGTCCAAGTGAATTTCAATGCAAATCTGCAGACCAGAACTTTCCCTGCAAGTGTAAAATCTACCGATTATGTACACTGAAAAGCATCTCTCTATCCTCATGAGAATCACATTTAAAACAGGACTTTAACAGAATTTACTTTAAAATTGAGTTCAATCAAGTCCATGCAGATTATCCTCAGGTGATCTAAATCAAGCTATCCCATCATGCAGCCTGCTGCTGAGGCCCTGCAGTTCCTGACTCTCTCTGACAAATGATTTCATCATTGAAGGTTTTTTACCGTTTGTGAGACGCCTCAGTTTGTCTTGCGACTCCGGGTGTGAGTGGGGAAGAGCAAAGTTAAGCTGTGTGTTTTTATGATTAACCCAAGTTTAAAGCCACACCCCCCTCATAGGTCACTGCTCCTCGGCCCGCCCCCTCTGAATGTCAAGGTCGTCAGCCTGCAGAGAGACATGCAAGCTGGCTTCTGCAACTTCATGTGAGTTGAAGCCTAGAAGCTTCTCTCTTATCATCTCTTTTCTGCTCCTAATTATATCAAACTCTGAAATATGTTGTTCAGATTTGTATTTTTTCAGCAGAAGTTCCAGTATCATCAAGCCTGTTTCCACCTCCCTCACCTTTAAGGGGTCTAGATATAGATATCCAGATATTAAAGTCCACAGATAGTGGACTGAAAAAAGAGAGGGGTCCCTCACTGACCTTCTCAATAAATACAGAGGGAGCAACTGAGGGATCAAATCTCTGTCTTACTGACTGTGACATTTCATGTCCAAAGACCATGACCCTTCACTTTCAGACTCTCTGTGACTGTGGAAAGCTGCCCTTCCTCCTCCACCTCTCCATCTCCTCTGCGGAAGACAAAAATTGAGTCTTGAGCATTCAATATGAACACATGATCATTACGCATGTGCAGAGGAGGCGTGTTCGGTCTGCTTGAGTTCGTGCACCCGCTCAAGCTTTTATTCGTAAATGACTAAGACTGAAAGAAACTGAATGCTAAAAAAAACATTTGATTGAAAGACAGTTTGGTGAAAGTACTGCACTCTGTGATGTGTCTTTAGTTTTAATCGTGCACAGAATGACAAGCCCTGGATGTGTCCGTGCTCTGAGTTCATTTTGACTCTTTTGCGAGCAACAGTGTTTGCATTTGAAGAGAAATAACTCCACAAGACGGTAAGAATGATAAATCAAAATAATGAGAATGTCAATTTAAACCAGAAGGTTGAATCCTTTTGGAAATATCCCCCTGGCTGCACACTGGGCCTCACCAGCAGGTACTGTTGACAGTGAATTGAAAGCATACCCATTGCAGGGTATCCTGACACCACAGCAGACCATGAAGGTGCAAGACACTGGCTGTGTAACTTGACAAAAGGTGACATTCGGTGACTTGTATTTTCCGCCTCAGCAGATCATGTGGTCATGTGTGTTTTGCAGCAGGCTAGCAGACATGTAGCTCTGCACTACAACTGGACAGTGCTGCTGTGTTTTATGGCTGCAGTCCAATCGTCCGGGCATAGCTGAACTACCACAATCCTGAGTGCATGCCAGTGTTGGCCTCTGGTTTTCAGCTTAAGGTCAAAGAGGGGAAGTAAAGGTCGGGCTAAGATTAGATGCTGCCTGGTTAGTCAACACTTGGTCCATGTTGTACTCTCAGTACTGTAAATGCTGCCTCATACAGATCACATGTTCTTTCTACATTACAAGAGCCAAATTCTACCCACTGTAGGGAGGGAAGTGAGAAGCCATGGAATAAAATATCTGGGAGAATCATTACTTAGCTCATTGTAAAGGTCACTGTAAGATCACAAGAACATCTGTAATCATAACATCATTTAAACAAAATTCCAGCAGCATTTCTGTAAATTAGTGTTATTTCTCAAAGGTTATATTCCAGTTTACTTTATCAGAAAGTGTCAGAACAACAACATGTATGAGCTGCAGTGTGGTGATCTATGCACCTCTGGGTGTGCACGCAAAAGAGGCCTTTAACTGGATTTACACAACTTCCAGTGCAAAGTCTACAGGGCAACTGTGTGTGCTGAGGAGCAAATGAACACATGGTGGAGTGAGACTGCCATCTAGTGTTGTAACGAAAATCTTTGAAATTTAATTCAGATTTACCCACTGATGCACCGACAGGTAATCTGTAACAGTAATCTGTAACAGTCTTGATGTTCTGAGGTCCGTCTTGATCTCAGAAACAGCAACTGTCAAAACACCTCAAGGTGTATCAAGCAGTTGTTTTTGGAGCGTTCAGTCATATCATGTGATCTCCATCTGCAGATAGTCTGTACACAAACACATGATCACGTAATCTGGTTCAAAGCTGAGAGTGAACTGTAGTCCAATTTTTAAGCCGACACGGACAGGAAGTTCCTGAAGGACCAGGCGACTGATTTCCTCAATCAGCTTCTTATTATGATCATGAACACACAATTTTCTGTCAAAGATAAAACAGTTTTTTTTTCCACATTTCTGAGAAATTTCTCTCTGCTCTCCTCACTGGTTTCATGTCAGTGGGTCAGTTAGAAATAGGTGATGTCATGTACTTCTGTGCACCAACCAGGATTTAGCAACATTTCTACCAGAATCTGTTGACAGTCAGTTTATCAGTGTTGTCACATAAATCCTAAAAATGTATATCCGCTGAATATCATGTGATATGATTGAAAGCTCCAGAACAGCTATTAAATGTACCCTGAGATGGGGTTGATTTGTCAGTTTAGTGTGTCTTGATTTGGTCCTTTGGGCTTTGCTTCCAAGTTAAAAGAATTGATGTCCTCAAACTGGAAACATTGCTGCTACAAAGACTGCCAAATGTACGATTGCATCACATTTATACATACATATGTTATAAATATCAAGTGGGTTATTGTATGAGATTATCTGTCAAAGGCGCCAATATATTTATTTCCATTTCCCTGCACAATGTTTCAGTATTTTTGCCTTGGGAACTTGGCTGTAACGTCAGAATGAAATCAGTTTTGGACGCTGCAGAGGGTTTTCGTGCATTCACTTATTAGGATTGGCCAACCATACTCCAGAATGATGTGGGAAGAAATATAACTTCCTCCAACAGCCATTGGATGACTTAATAAAGCACCAAGAGTTTAAAAAAACATATCTGTCAGGAGAATTTGAAGCTCCGCTTCGAAGGACAAATTGAGATGACGCATGTAAATAGAGAGTCTACAAACTGGGACTGATGTGTGGGACAGGAGTGGACGTTGAATCTCGCACTTAGACAAAAAAAGCAGAACACAGCAAATGTCAAATCCATTTATTCATGCAAATCATAAGTAAACATAAAAACAAACAGCAGGAATTACAGGTGCCATCATTTTTAGATATCCACGTCCATTACACCTGATGTTACACACAGTCCCCTGACCAAAAAAACACTTTTACATTTACTGTACGCAGACACAGCTAGAAACACATAAAGTGGCATTTTACTTAAAAAACAAGCCCGACAACCAAAGGTGATCATTTGATGTAAACACAGCTCACATGTTCTAATACTCAGTTTAATACTTACACATGGCATAAACTACAGCTGCTGTGTTAAAACAGCCACAATCGTGTGAAGCGTCTGATCTATGGTACCTACGCTGGATGAAACCACATTAGCAATGCTGCAAGTTTACACCATACTACATGTAGTGTACACGCATGTAAACACCCTTCACTGCACGCCTTTGCATGTGCGCTCTTCCCCTTATTATACTCTAAGAAGGATGCCACCAGTCTTTAGTTCCTCTCCACTAACAGCCCAGACCGCTCATGGACCCGATCCGATCCAGTTTGAGCCCAAAGCATCCTCGGTTCCATCCCCTCCTTGACCGGTCTGGCTCTGCTCGCTTCTGATTGGCCATAGCCCCCTTCAGCAGGCGCAGCCAGGGGGTCTCAGCCTGTGTTTGTGCGTCAGCCCATTTGGGGTACTCTGCTGCTTTGACCCCTGAGGAAAAGGTGGACTGCTCCTCTGGTTGGCTGTTCAACAGGTTCTCCAGGTCGTCCAGGGTCAAAAGGTCATTGTAGCGTTCCAGAAACTGCTCCATAAACTCCAGGAGGGGAAAAAAGATTAAATTTAATTGTCAGGGAGTGTACGACGGAGAATAATTCAATCAGTCATACATTTCATTACTCTCTCCTATTCTTTCCTGCTCTCGCTCCCTCCTCCCCGTCCCCTCAATCTGCTCTTTTCCTCCTTTTCTATCCATCCCCCTCCCCCCATACCTGCACAGCATCAGGAGAAGGATGCAGAGCGCGAGCCTCCGTGATCTCCAGGGGTGTCAGGAGGAGCAGAGTGGCACAAAGGAGCACAGGACACAGCATGGCAGCAGAGATGGTAGACAGGAGAAACTGGAACAGGGGGGCTGAAAATGCACTGGATGCAAATACAGACACGATTATGCTGAGGAATGCACAAATATACACGCTGTCAATATAAAACACTGGTTGCGAAAAATCCTTGATGGAAAATAATGCGAGTACTCTTGATGACATAAATTAGTAGTTTGAACTGTCAAACATCTTTGCAGACACTGTTTCACCAGCCCTCAATCTGAGTCAATCTGTAAAGGAACTACTCATTTCTATTTGTATATTAAACCGGCACCACACACACAGACATTGTTACAGATGAGCGACCCAACAGATGCATTCAGGGCGTCTAACCGGAGCTAATTTGCAGCCCCTGTCCCCATTTAGGCTTTTAAATCTAAATGACAACAGCCAAACAGAATCAGGATGAATTCATTACATATTATAATTATCATGTAAAGATTTCCTTGTTAATTCAAGAGGAAAACTTTGCTGCATTGAACAGTTCCCAATGTAAGGACCAGTTGGTGTTTCAAAAAGAACTAGGTTTCTTTTCATTTCAATTTATCACAAAGTTTAGATTTTCTAACTTTGTAATTACACCTACAGTTGCTTGCAGATGTACGTGTGTGCGGTATGATACATTGTGATAAATATTTCAATGTACAATAACTATGAAATAAAGAGTTACATACAAGTATCTAAGCATTTATAAGAAAATGTGAGGTGCGCTCACCTGTTGTCGCTTTTCTCTCAGAGCTCTGGGTGTCTTCTGCTCTCACAGACTCTTCTCCATCGCCCTCGTTCTCGGCTACCTCTTACTTGTTGGCACCTGCTGGGAGCATCACTATCTCACTCGGCTGACTCCTCCTACTCCTCGCTCCGTGATGGAATTGAAAAGGATGATTTTCTTCCTCTTGCGTCTGTCGTCTTGGCAGGAGCTGAATGTTGGGGCATCAGCTGGGATGCTGCAGAGGTTTTGTAGAGTCAGAGACGACCCCCCCCCCACCCACCCACCCACCAACCCATCCATCCACCCCCGCCCACCTCATCTTCCTCCTCTTCATCTCCTTTTCTTTGGAGTGATGTCATAGCCTCGGAGAGAGCGATTGTCATTGCCAAGGTGAATGTGAGCACTGTGAGCCATACTGATGCCACTCTGTTGCACAAAGCCAAGGTCAGAGGGCAACAGTCAGCGAACGCGCCATCAATGAGACCAGGAAGTTATGAAGTGAACTAGCTGGAAAGAGTCATGCGTTTTATGTCACGACTTAATCTGAATTATACATTTCCCATGTGGTAACAATGCCCCCTGTGCGGATCAGCCTCCCTCTCTCTCCTTTGTCTCTGTGGTCTTTCCCAGCAAGCACTGACCTCCCCTCTCTGTTGGGTAAGTTACAGTCTGTCAGTGCCATCTGCTCCCTGTACCCCCTGCCGCCAAATTACAACACTCACAGGAACTGCACGATCCAACACACCGGCCTCAAAGTTCAGCAGCCTCTGATTATTTCAAGTAAATAAACCCCAGCAATTACAAGTGTACGTCAGACGCTGGGCATGCAATCGGGGAATATCTTTTTTTTTTTTAAATTAAGGCAGCCCCTGTGAGCAAAACGTGTTTTCATACCGAGCAGGAACAAGTAGCTCAGCTTTGTACAGCAGTGAATAAAGTTCTAAACACAGCAAATTTACTCATGTTTGCGCACTTTGCACCCACTCGATACGTTTAACTCAAATTTGTCCACAGATAAAACCTAAGTGCTGCTGCAATCATACTGTTAGCCTGTTGCTGGCAAGTGTCTTTACATAACATATCAATCACATGTACAGAAATGCACCCCTCTCATCTTTTAGGAGAGGACGTGTGGGAGAGGCAGTAGGCGAAAAGGAGAGAGATTAGCAATGTGGGGAGGGGAGGGAGGGATGGGGGGGGGGGTTAAACTACCGTGCATGAGATGTCAGTGAAGAGAGGAGAGCTGGAAGAGGAAAAGTAGGCAACGGAGAGTAGGAGGAGGAGGAGGATGGGAGGGAGGCAGAGAGCGGAGGGAGACCTACAAAAGAGATTGATTACAGGAGAACAGAGGCGGCCAACTAGGCAACAGCAAATGTGTCAAACCGAACAAGACGGGGAAAAAAAACATGGTTGTAAATAAACAACACGCAGCCACGCTCGCTAGTGAGGAACGGCGTGAAAGCGTCTCATCGGATAAAGACTGACATCTGATATGACGGAACATGTTGTAAGAAAGGAAAAGAGGGGAAAATGAAGTGGAGAAGCATGTGGGGTAGTAACACTGTCTGGGCAAGCTGTGACAACCCATTAAACACTGCTGTCCAAACACATAACACAAGCAGACACTCAAAGCTGCTTGTAATGATGGCATAAATTTACTTGACATAAACCAGCGGATACCCAACCCTTCACACATTTGTGAGTGTCAGCTCGGGAGTTTTCTTCAGCCTGAGAGGCCGATGAGTGACGCAGCTCAATCAGAGACAGACAGCCGTAGACCTCATGTCAAAAACCAGAACCAGGTTTATTAAAGACATCTTGCTTGTATGTCACCAGAAACGTCATTGGACTACTTAAGTTTGGTGCCAATGTCATTAAAAACATATATAAAAAGATTTAAAAACATAAAATGTATGTTAAAAAAAATGCATCTTTTCAGACGAAAGATTAAAAAGGAAACAGAAAAAAAGACAAAACAAAACAACAGACGACAGATCAGTTTCTGAGGCGAGCTCGTCGGGACGTGCGGGCGATGGGTGTCGTCACTTTAGGGGTCTCGCTCTCCGCCATGACAGCATCTGATGAAAAAAACAAATGGAGGTTAGAGGTTGAAAAAGCAAGAAAAGTCACGGGCCTTTACCCTGGTGTTTTCTATCGAACCCATCGGGAGATCTTGGATTAGTGCTGCTGCAACACACTGCTCACTTTTAGGAGTAACTGAGGTACAACAGTCCTAAATCTTCTTTGAC
Source organism: Chaetodon trifascialis (assembly GCF_039877785.1). Taxonomy (NCBI): domain Eukaryota; kingdom Metazoa; phylum Chordata; class Actinopteri; order Chaetodontiformes; family Chaetodontidae; genus Chaetodon; species Chaetodon trifascialis. Next base: position 20,880,854 of record NC_092062.1, on the reverse strand, counting down.
AGGTTCCTCATGTGGTTCCGCTCAGTGCTCCCAACACTATGAGCTTTGCCGTATTGATCCAAAATATATACAGTATTACTTTTGTGGCAAAATAGCACATAATACCACCAAATGAACCCATTAATCAAAATAATGAATCAGAAAAATAATCAAGTGATTATGATTTTCAGGCAAAAATGCCAAATAGTGCCTCGTTCCAGCGTCTAAAAAGTGAGTTTATGTTGCTTTTCTTTGTTTTGTGTGATAGTAAACCGAGTGTCTTTGGGTTTTGGACAATAAATAAGCAATTATGACCGGCATTTGTGGGCATTTTTACATTCAATAGGCCAAACAATTAATGAAGAATAATACAAATTGGTAGTTACATCCTTTAGTAAATGCTTCATATTATTTTAATGTATATTACATGAAGGAAAACCATGTTAAATTCCAAACAACTGATGAGAATGTTATTTAAATGTCTGCACTCACCCTCTTCATCCTCCTCTTCATCACTGCTGAAGGTGATCACAGGTTTCTTGGACTTGCGAGATTTCTGAGGCGTCACATAACTGACACTGCTGTGGCCACTGACGGAGGGCTTCGCTTGACCTGTAACAAAACCAGGAAAACATCCTTCTCAGGTTTCTCTGCATGCACGTTTGCAGATGACCCTTTAAAGTGAAGTCCTATGAGCACTGACCTCTCTTTGTCCTGGGACGGCCTCTGGTGGACTGAGGCGTACACATGACCGTCTTCTCAGTGGACTCTCCTTGTTTCTGGTTCTCCTCATCCATCTCTGGACTTTCTACATTCTCCAGCCCTCGCGTGTGAACCGCAGTCAGCCGTTTTTCAAATTCGTCCACATGGGCCTGGGGGAACATGGAGCCGCCATCAGCAAACACAAAAGATAACATCAAGATTCAAAACCCATCTCGCCGGAAATGGAGACGCATGTCGCACCTTAAACTGGGGTTTGGCCCCGCGACGGAGCTTGGCGGTGATGGAGAGCAGAGGCTGGTAGACTCCAGACTCCGTTAGCTTGTCGCTGTAACACTCCCAGCATTCCTGCAGCCTCTTGAATCCACGCTCACACATGGACAGCAGAGACAGGGACATGGCCAAGTCGCACCACTGACGCTCCGTCCTGAGGAGAGAAGCAGGATAAGAGTCAAAGCAATTAGGGACTAAACCTGATTAGGAACTATGTGAAATGCATAGAAATTCTGGATCCTAAACATAAGAGCTCATTACTCATGAATATGGCTTTGCCCTGGCATTTGGACCAAATCTCATTTTCCAGGAACCTCTTGTATCTAAATTCACTTTGCCATTGTGTAATATAAAACGTCCTTCCTTTGAGTATGGATGAAGCATGAGTCAGAGGCAGACTGAAGCCTGGCCGGGCCAATTGTTCTATCTACATTCCTCAACTATATAGGACGACAGTTTCCATGACAAAATGAGCGAATAAGATGTCAGTGTGTGTGATAGGTGAACTGAACTGTGAACTGTAATTGTCTATCTCTCCTCACACAGAAAACACCCACTAATTACCCACGCATCCACCCCTACATCTCGCGCAAATGAAATACTGCAGGACGGACTCTGGAATGAGCAACGAAATATAAAGGAAAAAAAAACACACATAAAAGATGCAGGTCAAAGGTGTGAAGATGAGAAGAAGGAGGAGGTAGAGATGTACTCACTTGGCTGTTCTAAAGCGCTGACACAGTTTCTCTACCAGAGACTCGGTCTGCCTTTCTTTGGTGATGTAGGAGAATAGCTGTCTGAAAGCGCACACACACACAAACATAAGCACAATACAGCATCCAAACAAGCCTCTCAGAATAGCTAAGCTGTCAACTTTCTTCTCGAATGCTTCTTAAACAAGTCACGACTTGTCCCGAGCCTGCTGAGTGCTGCTCAGTGTGGCCAAATCCTCTGTGGACAAAGGCAGCAAACTGGACGAGACGCATGCTGAAAAGCCATCAACTCACTTCATGATGGTATTGAAGTCCTCCGAGGTCATGCCTCTCTCTGGGTCGGACAGGCGACTGATGATGTCTGGGAGCAGGTTGTAGATTGCGTTGTCCTGGTGGGAAGCACCGAGATCAGTTCCCGATCCCAATTATTCAGGCTCTATTCAAGTGTGTGTGTGTGTGTGTGTGTACCTTGGTGGCCAGCTCATTGAAGAAGTTCAGGGCCAGGCTGGTAATGTGAGGCTCAGGGTCAATTAGCAGCACAGCCACCTCGCTGACTTGACCTTTGACCTTGAGCACATCCTTAAGCACCAACTGAGTAAGAACTGTCACAGCTGTCTGCCTCACTGAAGGGACCTCGTCACTGAGCCTAGAAGAGAAGAGGATGTGAAATCACTGGCTAATTAATTTTCTACCTCCCCTGTAACGACAGTCTGCAGCCATCCCAACAGCTGTGCTTTGGTACAGTGGTGCTTGAGATGAATGCTAACATCGGCAAGCTACCGTGATAACAATGGCAATGTTAAAATACTGATACTAAGCAGGTATAAGGTTGACCATGTGCACTATATTATTTTAGCATTAGCATACTGATATTTGGCTATTAGCACCAAACACAAAGACCAGCTGGGGTTGATGGGAATGTCCTCTGGGCTTATTTGCAAAAAAGTATTCACATCACATCCTGAAGAAGCAGCTGAGAGTCAAAGTCTTAAATAAATAAAGATAATGAGGAATATTGAAATATGTCGCTGGTTTCAGCCTCTGGGCACCATGAATGTCTGTAAAAAGTGGACCAAAAGTGGTGGACTGACAGAAACTGCCAGTCCTAAAGCCACAGGCAGAACGTTACTGAAACCAAACGACTGTCACAGCCTCAGGCTGAATACAATGGGATTGGACAAGCTGTGGCAGGGCGATCTGATAGGATTCTGGGACCAATTTAGACTTACCCTCACCCAAAACCACAGAACAAAAGAAACTCATTAACCATTTCTCATTTATGCCAGAGAGCAGGACTCCTGGCAGAGGATCAGACACTGGTACATGGCACTTCCACATGCCAGTGTAGGAGCTTACAACAGCAATGAACAGGGTAATTAATTCTTAATGCGCTTATCAGGAGGCTCCAGGACAGCAGCCTTGAAAACAGTGGAGGTGTTGGTGTGTGGGAGACAATTAGGGGACTCTATGAAATGCTTATCAGGTAGAAAACATTAGAAAGGCAATGACGCATAAAAAAAAAGAATGTTTTACATGTCCGGAACACCTCAATGTGAGCATTATCTACCATTATAATTAAAACCACACTTTATCAACTTCAGCTTCTATGTTGTCTGTAGGGAAACAGCGTGACTGTGGAGAAACCATTAAGTGTTTTTAAAATGAAAGCGTGAACCCTGGTAAAAACCTTTGACTTGACTCAAAATGATTCCCTTCTGCTCACCCAACGGGTCTGTGTAATTACACACTAGTCACTGGTTCTAGTCACAATCTGTAACACACTACTAATTAAGCTGTTCACTGGCTAAAAGTTCCCTCGTCTGAGGCGGTCCAAGGCTCCACCCCAGGTCACCAGTGCAGGTGGTTTTCTACTGGCCATGAAGCTCTGACCAGATTCTGTGGCAACTGAATACAAGGCAGATATCAGAGTTTTCCCACATAGATCCTCTCAAAGTTTGTTCCCCCCATTAAAAAGTCATGATGGAAAGAGTAAACTTTTCCCATCATGTGGCTCGGTGGAGCATTGTGACAGCCGTAACACTTCAGTGGCTGAGAGGAACAACACACTGAGACATGGCGGTGATGGTGGTATCCGGATGAAGATGGCTCAAATGTGCGAGCAGAGGGGGAAACATCATTGACAGCACACCCACTCGGCTGAGCCATCAGGCGTAGGTTGTTCCTCAGAACACAACAAATCTACGAATATGATGATAATGTGCATTTAATTGGAAAACAACCACTTGGTGCGGTGGAGTGGAGATGATGAGCATGAGCTGCTCCTGTGACAAATTTATTTCAGATTGCTGCACTGATTTAACTGAATAAGTCATGACATTACCTGGCATAGAGATTCTGTGTCCAGGGCTCCAAAATGTTTGGAAAACGGACGGTGAGGTCTCCCAGGGCTATGATGGCATTCGCCCTGACCACGGGAAGAGCAGAGCGCTCCAGCACCGTGAACATGAGACGGATGTTTTCCTCACACGCTGATGGGCTGACGGAAGGGACAGAAATCACAGCATTGAAAAGCTATATAGGACATTTGGTTTAAATAACGTTATGAGTAGAAATGTTGTATATGTAAGGCTGCAACTGACTAACATTATTATTAGAGCTGCAGAGTGGGATTTTTACACACAAATTAAAATCTCTTAAGTTCAATTTGTTGTTACACAAAAGTTTTTCATCAAACGTATCTTCTGCAGGACAGTCTCCATACGCAGCTCTAACATACTGGGTAAAGTGTGTCTGACCGACGTGACTCTCGTGTCTGGGAAACGCTTGTTTACGATGCTCGAAATGGAAATGAAACGTAGCTTTTTCATTTTTTCCAAAAGAACAGCTGACTCCGTGCACACAGCCACAAAGTCTTCTTCATCTGCTCATGTGGTTGCACTTCTGAGTTTGTTGAAGTGATGAGCTCTTGCTAGCACGCTGTCTCTCTCTGTCTGAGGACCTCTTCTACATGAGTATGAGTGTGTGTGTGTGTGTGTGTGTGTGTGTGTGTGTGTGTGTGTGTGTGTGTGTGTGTGTGTGTGTGTGTGTGTGAGAGAGACACCAACACATAGCAGCATAGCCTTTTTTCTGTTCAACAGTTTAGGCGCTGTGAAAATGAAGCTTATCATGCATTGACAGTGTTTGTGTAATTACTCTAAATGCCAGTAGGGGGAGACAAAGGTTCCACACTGCAGGTTTAATCTACAGGTGAGTTCCTTACTTGAAGCGTTTTATTGTTTGGCAAATAAAATGTCAGAAAACTGCAACAAATTATGTGCCACAATTTCCCAAAGCCAAAGCTGACACATTCAAAATGCTGTATTTGTACGACCAACAGTGCAAAACACAAAGATAATAAGTCACTATAAATGTTTGGCATTTGAAGTACTTAGATTGATTAATCGACTATTTTGATCATTAGTCGATTGACCCAAAGAATGAACCTGCAACTTTTTCAGCTCTACATGTACACCCTATTTATTAGGTACAGCTAGCTAAAACTACTGCAATATAACACAACAGTCCTGCAGTAATTCCTACCTTAATGAAGGTCATGTTTTTAATCCTCTATCATAAAATCTGGTGAGGGTGCCTTTAGTCACTATGGTGCTGTTCTGAGATCTGCTGCAACTGTATCTTCTTATAAAAGCGGTCCTAAGACTTTTATTATCTTAAGACTAAGACTAATGTTTTTGAATGCTTTCCATAATTTACTGTGAAGCACAATGAGTTTACCTGTGCATGAAACGTGACTGACTTTGGAGAGGTGTTGATTCAACTTCATGATCATGTTGGAGGTTGTACTGCCGGCATTTTGTCTCAACATTATTTCCTTATACAGAGAGTTGTGTTTTATTTAACCTATCCTCACTGATATAATAAGTAGACAAAATAGCAGAAACACCCATCAGTATACTGTATATGGTGCGACAACACGGGAATAGGTAATGTGTTTACCTTATCATCATGTACTGAGAGAGTGCCAGGCAGGCAGCAGTGGTGAGCTGTGGGTGGGAATAGCGTCCTGGGGAGCTGCAGACTCTCACCAGCAGGGGAAGGAATGCACACAGCAGGTTCTCCTCTAAAGAGGCAGAGCGGGAAGGATGGGGATAAAATGTTTAAAGAATAGATGAAAACACTGAGTTGGTTTTAAACGTAGCTCATAAAAACCCAAGACAAAGGGTTTCTTATTACCAGCGAGCAATTCAGTCTCGCAGATCTTTCTGATGAGTTCAGCTTCCGTATCCTCGGCAGAGGCGCCAATCAAGCCCAGCTCCTCCTCCATAGCACTTTCATTAGCCGCTTGCTGTTGGAAAAACATAAAAGCTTCACAAAACAGACGCTTTTCTCTCCAACGCATCACGGGAGCTTTCTGGTTGGTAGCACGCTGCTAATGGCACGGTCATGAAGGATTTTGTTTTCCATTGGTTTCTATGTGGAATGGGCCTGCCTCTTTTGCTGCACACAGAGTTCAGTCTAATTGTGCTTTAAGACGCAAAACCTCGAGGTTCTCCAGTGTCAATCCAGTCTATCTCGAGAAATGTCATTTGATGAGCTAAATCCTCACTAAAATCCTCTCATCCTCGAGATGAGATACTCTCTGCCACTCTCTGTTTCTGCTTAGCGAAGAAAAAAATCAGAGTAAATAATATAACAAAAACTTCTCGTGCTAATTAAGGAGACATTTATCTTCCTGTTCCCTGATGGGCTGAACAATTATGAGCCATCACTCATCTGACTGCGTCACTAAAATAAATCTCATCTCGTCATCCTGCTGAGACCGATGATTTTCAGCACACGGGGGGTTGTTTTGACTTCAGTGGAACATTAAAGAGTCTGCAGAAGAACTTATAAAAACAGGGAACTGACATTTAAGCCTGACAAGCTGAGACACCTGATCAGAATCCAGTAACTACAGTAAGCACTGAAATGGGGCTGCAGCTAATGATCATTTTCATGAGTGATCATTGTCTTGATTAATAATTGTTTTGTCTATTAAATGTCATGTCATTTTGTCATTATTAAGCCAACAGTCTAAAACCAAAGATTCAGTTAACAATAATAGACAGAAAAGCAGCAAATATTCACATTCGACAAGCTGGAACTATCAGATTTTTGCTGGAAAAATGACTCCAGCGGTTAATCGACTGACAGAAAAATAAGGAAGAAATATTTTGACAATCAACTAACAAATTTAGCTCTATATTTAGCTCTATGTTGAATGCCATTTCTCAGACGATAGTCTAATTGGGTAGCGCATGACATCTACATACTTAAGCTTTGTTCGTGCTCGTATGAACGTCTGCAGATGGAGTGTGAGCTGAGGACACACAGAGGTGTTGTAATACTGCAGTAATACTCAGCTGCATGCTCTGCTATACAGCTCCTCAGTGCAGAGGAAGAACTGTAATTGACTGTTGCCATTCTTTAAAAATCATTAAGACACAATAATAGTGAAACTACATAAAGTTATCTAACTACTTCTTTATCAGTATTTGTTGCAGTCATGTTCTCAGTTGTATTAAAATGAACTAATGTCATGTTCTACAGATGACAAAGTGAGGGGAAATACCGAAAAACAGTTTACATAAATACATGTAGTGAAGATCTTGAAAGGAATTTAAAAAAGTATTAAGTGTATTTTTGAGCAAAATATAAGTTATCACTTTATTGACATGTATGATTCCAGTGAATAATTTCCAGTGAGAAGCATGCTGTCTTCACTTAGAGACTATTTTTACAGACATGTACAGAGGAATGATAGAGAGCTTCATCACATCATGCAACAACAATCACCTGAGGCTCAATATCAGCAAAACCATAATGTCTCAAATATAGACGACGCTGCAAAGGGTCTGCAAATTGCAAAATGTGGATGCTTCAGGCATACCTTCAACGCAGCAGCACAGAAGATCTGTACAATCAGCAACCCAAGATTAGTGCCACCAATTCAGTTTCGGACAAAATGTGAAATATGGACACAATCTCCCCTTCTGTTCCTGAGTTATGGTGCTAAATAATGGCCAGTCAAGTATTTTTGTTCTGTTGTGATTGCATTTGTGTGACAGTTGCTATAGACACAAAGAGAATTTCCAACAAAACTAATTAACTTCAGCTAATGTGCTACTTCATTTCAAGGGCTTTGAAGCTGGATTGTTTTATACACCTGTACAGGTGGTATATACAAGTTTCTGCAACCTCATTACCTTGGCTTTGCTGGATGGGCCCTTCTCTTTTTCCTCCCTCTCCTCTGTCTCCCCTCTCCTCCTCCGCAGTTCAGTGCTCACACTGCGCTCAAGGTGAGACACCTGCCAGAAAGCCACGCAGCCACACAGAGCCAACAGCTGGGCCAGACAGACACAGTTCACTGCAGGACAGAAACACGCACAGACACATGTGATTAAGAGCGTGTTGAGAAAGCAAAGAGCACCGGCAAAGGTTAAACTGTGTTCATGGAGCTGCACAACCCACCTTGTTCACCTTGCTCATTGGACTCTTGAGATCCATCTTGCATTTGGCCGGCATCCTTGTTGATTTCGACACCTTCTGCAATCTGATCTTGTAAGAGGCGAGCGCTGCGCTGGAGCAGCCGGGAGCACAGCTGGTCAGGGGACTCAGCCAGGAAGTAGATGAGACGGACAGCCTGCTCCATGAAGCTCTGCCAGTATGGGTCCTCCATCACCACACCTGGAGCAAGTACCAACAGACGCAGTCAGAAACAAAGAGATGACTAACATGAACAAACAGAGTATTCCTCAACAAAGGACACATCCGTCTGAATTTACCTTCAGCGATGGCCTGTGTGAGGCAGGTGAAGAGCTGGTGTTCCTGGGGCAGTCTGAACGGAGCGCCTTTTGATTGCTGGGGGAAATAATGCAGTCCATGATGTTAACATTGTGTTGAAGCCCTCTCCATGTTTATATACTCAATATCTACCAAAAGTCTGTTCTTCCCACCTCTATAATTAAAATGGGCCATAATAAGGATTCAGACAGCAGCAAAATGGAAACATAACATGAATTAACTGTAATAGGAAATGATGAGGGTTAATGTCAACCATGGTTTGCGCCTTCTTACCCTGACGTGATCAGTGATGCTGCAGATGGTGATAACTGCGTCTCTGGCCAGAAGAAAGTCTTCAGTCACCTTTTCTCCGAGAGCCACAGAACAAAGAGTGTCCAGATTACTGAGGACCACCTCCCTCTCGGCCCTGTTGGACACATACATTCAAAATACACATTTTTAAACAGACGCCTTAAGTCTGTGTTTTACATTCTCAAATGATCATGTGATTATGCAAAGTGAAATAACAACACCTCTGACCTACATCACCCCAACTGCTGTGTGCTGGCCTTGCCAGTGCTAGGCTGTTGCCCAGATAATGCGTGTAGGAGGATGGGTTAGGAGAAGCACGTAAGATTTAATAGGTTATGAATGCTGTCGGCTGGATGAAGAGAGGCAGCAGTGTGGGTGGACTGCAGATAGTCTCTCTTTACTCTCTTGCTCGCTCACTCTTCCCTACAGCAGTGCTGTCTTTGAGGTAGATTGAGGGGGAACACTAAAATATATATATATTCAGTGAAATGCACTGGCAAGGAGCCTAGTTATATGGTCGTGACTTCGATTACAATGACGAGGAGCCGAGGCTGAGCTTGTATTCTGACTAATGAGAGGATTTGCTGAATGTCAAGTAGCTGAGGCAGGACCAGAATGTAGAAGGAAGCTCCTTTATGCGGCGTACAATAATATCACAGATTTTACATAAGGTTTTGAAAAACTGTTAAGTAAAACAAACTATCAGAAAGGTACGAGGATGGGGTTTGTTTTATTTTCTGCCAACAGATGAAACCACGTCCTGTTCTTATAGTTTGTATCTGAATCTGAAAAATCTCATGTTTGATTTTTCTCAAAGGGTGTTAACACAGGAGTGTATTTTGCCGTGAAATTATCTGATCATGTCAGTTGTTACTTCTTCCATAAAAAATATTAATATGCAATAAAAATGATGAAAATATAATTTTCCCCATTTGCAGCAAAAATGAAGTTTATAGTTTAGATTTCTGACAAGCCATTCAACTGTGACTTCCACCTGACCGAAAACATAAGTGTCTAATTATTATCTGATTATTATCTAATCAGTGAAAGTGAGTTTATTCCTACTCAGTTCTGCAGAATTGGACCCGGATATGTTCACAGGTTCAATAAAGTAATACCGTCGCTTTAAGACGCAATGCATTTTCACACCCATAGAGTTTAGTACAAATTATTAAGGGAATATAATTAGATTTTAGACAGTCACATGTAAATGAAGCTGAGAGAAAGGGTCATTTGGTGTTGCAGAAGTATCATAACTCAGTCTGAAACACACCTCAGCAGAGCTCCATTCAAATCTGCTCTCACGAGCCACTTGGGCCCGCTCCTCCAGAGCAGAGAAGAAACTTTTTCCAAAATAACAGCCAGTCAAAGGCAAGAAAAGCTACGACCTCTCCTCTAGCAAACTTGCATGACATCTCTTATTTATCGTGGCATAAGAAGATTGTTTCTTCTGAAAGTAGTCTGTCTTACCGTGCAGCCATACCCAGCAGTAACACTGCAGCTCGCCTTTGTAAGCCAGAGGTTTCTCGTTTGCCAGTAAACCTCTCCCACAGCACCTGCACGACAGTGGACTGGAGATTGCTGCTACTGCCAAAGAACTCCTGCACCTGAAGAAACCACCAGCAACATGTTTACAAGGTTACATACATGTATACTATAGATTGTATGGCTGGTACAAACATGTCCCTCAGTATTCTGCATAGTTGTGTTCAGAAACGTGAGAGTAATAACAGTTGCTCACTATTTCCTCAAGACATTGGATTGTTCCCAGAGATGCATCCACCATCAGTTCAGACAGACTGTCCACAAGAGTCTGGGCTTTCATCCTAATGAAAGATGAGACAGCTAATTAAGAACACAAAACAAATCTGTCAAAAGTGTTTTTAGGTTTGCTTGCGTTACAATATGGCATGCCAGTAATTTTGACCATCTACGCATACTGCGAGATTATCGAATCATTTCATGGTATGTTCTGTGGGCACCTTTCAGCCAGTCCAAATTATATTAAATAAATGTAGAATTAGCTGACATCAGACAGACTAGAAGGGGATGGATGTACTAGTTTCATAAATTAGGGCCTTCCTGTTTGTCATGTGTGCATGAAGCACTTTCACAGACCTGATGGTGTCTCCCTGAGGGTTCAGATAGAGGCGTCTGTAGGCCTGAACCACAGCATCTTTAATGGCAGCGTCGGTTGACCAGACCAGAGGTAACATCTTCCTCACCCCACTGATAGAATTGGCGACGCTGAACTCGCATACGGTCACGCAAAACTGCACGGCCTCCTGGACCACTAGAACCAAAGACTTCAGTTGACAAATGCAAAAATACTGAACATGTTGGAATAAGTTTGCACTCTGGTGAACACTGCCTTCTACCTGAAGTAGTTTTCCAATAGAGCATGGAGTTGATGACAGAGATCGCTCTCTCCACTTGTAAAGCGAAGGTTTCTGTGTCTTTCAGGTACTGCACCAACATCTCCTGCTTCTTCAGCTCCCCATCCTCCCCCTCCTTCTCCCCCTCTTTCTGTGGGGTTGGTGGTAAGTTCTGGCTGATCTCAGCGGTGTCCTCCTCAGAGCCTGAAGTGGGGATGGAGGAGCAGGCATTTGTTAATTCCTTCGAGGGTAATTACAGCCAATAAAAATAATAAGAATAAAAATAATAACTGTAATAACATATACCATATTTCCAGATGAGGGAAAACAGGGATTCAACCAATAAACCATTTTCCACTGCTGCTCCATCTAACAATTAAGTTTAATTTGTTCTCTTCACCGTAAGGCTTTTCATGTGTGTAAGGAGAAATGTTAAATTTACATTAATGGAAGGAGTACGCCATGAAATTCTGATTGCCTTTGCACACCAGTCTCATTTTTGCAGGGCCAGTGTATATTAAACATATAGTATGTATAGTAGAGTAGAAAGTACACTTGTACAAAAATCACACTTGCCTGCTGCTACATTTGTTCTTCAACAGCACTTTGTTCCCATGATAAAACTGGCTTCTTAGGTGTTGAAAATTAGGAGTGGCGAACTTAAATAATAATAATATAAATACAGGTAAGTGCTGTTCAAATCAATAATTTTTCATTGTGATGAACACCTGAAGTGCCGGATGCCAAAGCAGTCCTAACACAGGGGCTAAAATCCAAAAAGGCACATCACATGTCTATTTCATGTTTATCAACGGATGTGAAACAAGCTGTTCACTTGTTTTATGTAACTTTTCGTAGCAACTCAACATGTGTACCTGGCATAACTGCACAACTGCAGCAAAGCGTTGGTGGAGGTTGTGTCACACACAGTCATCTAGTGTTATGAAATATATTACGAATGAGACGGCTGATTTGAGAAGCGTAGTGTTCTTTGCTCTAAAATACGTCCTCTACTCTCACAGACCAGTCAGTTTTAATGAACTGACACGAAAGAAATTCATTTCAAATTATCTTTCAGTTGAGAGGAAATATAGAGAAGGGAGTCTTAATTGTGTTCCGTCTGGCTTCCATTAAGACTCACATCAGAGAGCACTTTTGATGAGCGTCATCAGATGAACTGAGCGCAGGCTTTACCTTTGAAAATCAGAGCCAGTGTATACATTAAAGTCTCAGGGGTGAGAGTGGACAGAGAAGCGAACATCTCAGATTCAGGGAAGCAGGTGTGGGCTCTGACACAAAGACGCACGGCGTTCCTGTAGGGGAGGAAAAAAAGTTTTACATATCAAATTGTTGGCTAACAGGCAGCGCAGAAGAAAAAGATCCTTCAGGTGGTGACACTTTAGTCAACTTCTACCAAGGCCAACACTGGTGATTAGCATCACCTGTACTTGTTGACACGGAGGTACTGAGCAATCTTCACTGCAGTTGCTCTGTCGTCACCTTCCTCCTCATCTTCCTCCACATCCCTGTCTTCATCCTCCTCCTGCTGCTTCTCCTTCTCTGCTTCACTTGTGGGCTCGAGCTCCGTCCTGACAGTGACGAGCAGCTCAGGCTCCATGGCGGCCCACAGCTCAGATGCTTTAATCACTGCCACTGCCAGGGGAGAGGGAAAGGAGAAAAACAGGAAAAATAAGATACAACAGCTCAGGTAATGTCCTCTGGAGTGCTACTGTTTGATCATTCTTTGTAATGTTTTCCTTGTTTGTCATTTGGGAACAAACAAAATCAGAACCCTAATGCTGAAATGCCATAATTAATGCTTCAATCAAGCGATATTGGAAATAAGCAGTGATTTCTGTTATTAAATTCTTCTCGCTGCAGTTGATTTTGAGTTTTTGTGAATGCTTCAAATCTTTTGGTAACTCGTTACTTTTGACTAAAACCAAATCGAATTCTAAAAATGAACTCTAGCACTGCATAAAAATCCAAAATTAAATGGCTGAAAGATACATGTGTGAATTTTAAGACAACTTTCTTCAGGGACAGACGTGGTCTGCTGGGTTTAAATGAGTTTCTGAGCTTCGCCCTCAGATTACCAAAGAAGCACCTCATGGCTGACTGAACGGCAAAGAGAGCTGGTTGAACTCCTTGCCTCTTATACACACACACAACCACACACACACTGTCAGCTTCATCCCAGTGATTACTCCACTGTAACTTAAAGGAATAATTTGGGGACAAGCCAAATCTTTGTAGGCAGGCCCTTACAGCAGAGCAGGAATCCTTCTCTACACTACCAAGATTACCTGCCAGTCAAGGCAAGAAGACACCAGCTCTCATTCAGTAAGCTCGTATTTGCCTTGGTCTCATCATGGGGCAAAACATGACCGAGCATGATGTAAAATGAACATGTCATTTTTTTGAAAGATGACAGGGTTCACCCTCACCTGGTGCTTTTCCTTGCAGTTTCTCTTTCATCTCTCTGAGTTTAGCCGTCTCTTTCTCCAGCGGTTTCTTCAGATCTGCACTGCTCAACTGAACAAAACAAGGGCATTTTGCATTGAGATGGTACAATCTGAAGAATAATGTCCGCTATTCTGGGTTTAAATTACATTACTTTTGGTTACCTTGCAGCTATAGGGGTTGTGTGCAATGAAGGCTGCCAACAACTGGATGGCACTCTTCACTGCATTTATAGATTTGTCCATCAGTCGTCCCACAGCAAGCTCCATCACCTCACTGTACCTACACAGGGGCAGTGCCTAAACAGAGACAATTTTTAGTATCAAGGGATGTTTTAATAACATGCGTTTACAGATACAGGATAAGTCAATGAAAACATACTTTGCTGTTGACGATGCGTGTGTACACCTGCAACACACGTGCCCTGACATGGGAGTGTGTGTCATGCAGATGTTCCTGCAGTGTGTCAAAGAAGCGGTCACGGTCAGCTTTACCAGACTCGTCTAAGCCATCACCACACAGGACGCGCACAAGGATCTCTCCCAGCACCTCACACACAGCAACACGCATTGCATGGCTCTGGAAAAGAGGGGGAAATGAGGAAGTCTGCATCTAATCTTGTCCTTGTGTCAGTAAAATTATGATTATGGACTATTTAGCAATGATCTATGTATTATGGTATTTCATGGCAAAACAACAATAACAGAATGTGCATGTGTGCGTTCAAATGACCAGAGCAAATAAAATGGAATATTTGAGTATAAACACATTATTTTGTGTCCAGGTGAGTTTCTGATATCTGCCCTCAGATTACCAAAGACACAACTCATTGCTAACTGAACAGCAAAGACAGCTGAGTGAACTCCTTGCCTCTTACACATTCACACAGACACACACACACACACATACACACTGTCAGCTTCATCCCTTTAATTACTCCACTCTGACTGTAGAAGCATAATATAGGTCGAGCCAGGTCACTGTAGGCAGGCCCTTACAGCAGAGCAGGAATCCTCCCCTGCACTGCCAAGATTACCTGTCAGTCAAGGCAAGAAGACACCAGCTCTCATTCAGTAAGCTCGTATTCGCCTTGGTCTCATCACAGGGCAAAATGTGAACTGACCGCTGAACTTAATTATCAATGTGTATGTGAGTGCGTGTGTGGAAGAAACATTTGTATGAAGAATTGTAGCGTTTGTGCTTTTTATTCCAGCTTTTTGTGTTGGTGTTGAGTGATACATTGCTGCATCATCATAGCAAAGCTTAGAGGAATAGGTGACCTGCACCTGAGCAACAGAACTTTTGAACACAAAAAAGGCAGAAATTCATACTTGAGCACTGACACATTACTTTTTGCACTTCGAGTTCCTTTTTGAGACTCACATCATAACCAACACCTGGAGACTAAATTTTATTGGATGCTGTGAAGTCCTTGCCAGAAAATGTGTACAATAAAAAGAAAGTGCTCTCTTTTGCATCATCATTTTTAATGTGTTGACATTTTTGCACAAGCCAATCACATTTATGAGCCTCACAGCTCAGTTCTCCCCAGACTGGCAAACCTCCCTAAACCTCGACACAGAAAGTTTGAAGGGCACAAAGAGCAATGATTTGTAGGGAATGGAAATCTCCCAATGCAATCAAGCAGTGTGTGTTCTCACAGGGACCCTGTTACTCATGTTCAACCACAAATGCCACCATAGCGATCAGTCATTAATATTAAGATGACTCCTTTACATTGTCATCAGCGTTTATGCCACATCAGTACCTAATTAGGACACCATTCAGGGGCTGTAAATTAATAATTCAATGTTAGGGGGATGAACATGCTCAAGTGTGCAGTACCTCTCCTTCCAGGTGCGTGATGAGCACACTAATGTTGGGGATCAGTAATTCAGGTACCAGGGCACTGAGTTCCGAAAGAAAGGAAGCAAAAGCTTTGACTCCTGACCCCTCCCTAGCAAGCTCCTCACTGGACCTCTGACCAATCTCCCTACAGGAATGAGAAAAATAACAAGGCATGAACATGAACAGAATCACAAAGAGGAGTGCTTGTTGGAAACTTAATATGCACACACATTATGCATACTGACCTTATTACTTCTCCTATGATAGCCCTGACTCCATATTCTGTGCTCCACACAGACACTGCCTGAGCAAACACAGATGACAACTGCTCGAAGTGTTGCAGCAACTGGATCACCTTTACACTTGCACCTGTAAGGGTTTAGGGAGAGAATACACTAAAATCCACGTTACTGGAACCCAGATTCAGCTATGTAAACTGAATAACTGAGGTCTTGTGATGTCAGAATGTGACTGATAGACTCACCCAGGAGGTGATTGTACTTCCTGATTAGCACACCGAGTAGATGGATTATACAATCTCTGGTGGGTTTACTCTTGACGTGGCTGATTGTTGGGTTCTCAAGCAGTTTGTAGCAGCAGCAGGTCACACAGCTAAAAGGCAAAGGGGACAAAACAAAGGATTATAGACTTGTTCACGTTGTGGTGTGGTAAAACCTGCATGAAAAACAACTTGAAGCCAAGATTAAATTCTACCGTTTCCACACAAAGTTCTGTATTAATTAGTCTGTGTGATGGTTCTTGAGGCTAAGCACTAAAAAAGAACACTGTTTTGTGTGATCTTTTGCTCAAAGCTGACATACTGACAAGAGAACTGGAAAAAATAATCTCTTCTGTAGGAAACATTCTCTGCAAATCCTTTCTGTTGAAGGTAAAAAGCTAGCACTGTGAAGAAGTGTTCACAATGGAGGCACTGAATGAAACAATTTAGCACAGCTTCAAGATCATCCAACCTTATTGGTTCGGTGTGACATTATAAATGGAAAAGCAAACATCATCTTCAAATAAGTTTCAATTAAGGCGACACTATTGTCAATGCTGGGCAGAGATCCAGAGAAAAGGTGGGAAATTACACCAATTAACTGAATTAAGACAGATAAGACTGATACTGTGCTCCTGTTCAGAAATTCCTAGTCAGCAGAGTACCTGATGAACTCCTCCTCCACCAGGGAGAGGTTCCAGAGAGAACGGATATCCAGCTGGAGGAGCTGGACGAGGGCCTGCAGCACCTTCTCTCTCTCAGTGTCCCACTGCAGCAGTCCTTCTCCGCCAGCTTTGCCTTTTTTACCACCCTGTGCAAGACATGCAAAAGCTGATAAATTTGATCAGTTAAGCTTCATAGACACTGGACTCAAAGCACTAAAATACAACACATGCCCTCAGATTACCAAAGAGTAGTTCATACCCACAAAACCAACTATATTGAGACTATAGCCTCTTGCCAGCTGATACATGTACATTCATACAACACACAAACAAACATTCACACATTGTTTGACATCTCCCACATGTCCTGTCCCATTGTTCTTGGGGACAGAGGTTGTAGAAGGTGACAAGTTTACTGTGGATGGGCCCTTACAGCAGTGCAATAAAGCTCCACCACACTACCAAGACTACCCATCTAACAGCAGGCAAAAGACAACAACCTCTTGGTTTAACTGGATCATAAAACGTGCCATGATCTCATCAGTGGGCATTTAAAATGGTTAAACACAGAACAATTGACTGCAACAGTCATTAAAGTATTCCTTAGCTATGCCTTGTATAGCCATACCTTCCCGGGTGCTGTGATAATGCTCTGTCTGTGGGAGTCACTCTCAAGGGTCTCGGTGAGTTTGCAGAGCAGGTACACACTCATTTTAACTGCATTAAGTTTCTCTTTGCGTTCTGCAGCTGGCACAGAGGTGGAGGCGAGAAGCTCTGGCAGGGAAGCAGCTAGGCCACTAACCACTGAAAGGAAAATAAAATCCAGATAAAGTGTGATCACCCCAGCACATCGAGGTTGTATTTTTGTCAATTTAAATATAGAAACATAAAAAGCTCTAACCTTGTACGAGTAATTCCAGAGTATCCTCTTTTGCACCCAACTCCACTGAGTTACAGCGCCTTAAAATACAAACACAGTAAGTTTGTACAAATACAGCTCTTAATAGCAATAACTACAGCAAGCTACATATGAACAGTACTTACTGTAGGACGCTGTAGCCTGTATCAAAGTGTTCCAGTATACACAAAGGCCCCCGGCTTCTCAATGCTGCCTTGAATTCTGTGTGAGAGACAAAAACCTTTAGCCCAAATGAAAATGTAGGACAAAACAGCTCCAGAACTTGTACGAATTCATTACTTACTGCTGAGATAGGATGGCAGCTGTTTTGGGGGCACCACATCCTGGACGACGTACTGGTTGATCCCCTCAGTCTTCAACAGGTCATCGATACACACAGGCACAATAAAGTCCCACGACATCTCTGCGTCAGGAAAAAAACAAAAAGAGAAACAAACAAAAAAGAAAACATCAGATTAGTTTGCGTACAACGTTAACAACCTCAAGACTATACTACAATGTGTGGCTGAAATGTGTTTACATACATAGTAACGGTAGGATCTTTGATCATCATATCAACAAGTAACTTAACGATAACGAGAGATATTTTGGTCCCTAGCTGGGAAGCTAAAGGGCTTCATAAAACGTCTTACAGTTAATAACACTAACCTAGTCGATATTACCAACGTAGGAAAATTTAACAAGCCTTTCTATTAACCAAAAAGTACAGCTTTGTTGTTGCGAATCAAACAAGCCGAACAGCAACCCTGGCCTCGTAAAATTAGCAGGCTAACTAGCGTTAGCTGGGCTAACGCTGCTGTGTAGCTGAACTAGTTGGCTGTACTTTAAGTTTGTAACACAAACGACTGCAGCTAAACTTAACCAACAACTTCATTTTACTGACTTAGAAACATAATGCTTACCCGTACTGCCTGTGGTGCTGTTAGGCACAGATTTAATCCCTGAAGACAAAGACGCAGTGCGCTTTATCTACCGTCTACAAGCGGTTGGAATCCACTGACTTTCAAATTTGTTTGTACATCGCGCCAAAGCACTGGAGTTCTGACGTCACATACATGCGCCCTCGTTGCCAGGTAGTTTCACACAACACTACCACCTACTGGAGAAGGATGGACACTACAGCACGAGGCCACCAAGACCATTGTGGTGTAATTCAATTCAATATTCTTTTATTAGTCCCACGAGGGGAAATTCCAATCTTGAATTGTTGCATTTAATAACTCGTTTTCTGTCTTGTGGCTTTGCTGTCATGTGAACACACTTTAGTCCCATATTTTTAACCCTATGAGTTAGAGGCTTTGCCCCCACCCCACTTTGACACATACAGCCAAATGTAGACACCTGAAACTCCCATTTTTTTTAATGTTTCTGATATATTGAAGGATTAAGTGTTCCTTTAGGAGTTCAAATTCTTCACACATCAGTCTAACATCAGTAAACTATTTAAATCCCCTCTTAGATTAGCTTTAAAATGCACTTCACAAAGCTGAAAAAAGGGCTGTTTTCTGAGCTCACGATCAAGTTGACTTTTTAGAAATAAAAATTCTCACATGACAGCGACAAACATATGATCTTAGAGGATAGGATAGAGGATAGGATAGAGGATAGGATAGAGGATAGGATAGCAATAGGATGCATTGCTGCAGATTAAACTACTCAACAGTATATAAAGTAGTTAAAATGAGGTCAACCTTAAAGATCTACAGCAGCAAAATGTAGCACACATTAATGCAACAGTAATATCATAAGACATCATAAGAGCTAAACACTGACAGGGACCATTTTACTACATAATGACTTTTACTTTTGATACTTTTACATTTTGTTGATAATACATACTTTTACTTAAGTAAGGTTTTGAATGCAGGAGTGATGTATTTCCAAAGTATTGGTAATTTTACACTGACACTAAACCACTGGTAGTAGCTGCCTCGTAACAATAATAATAATAATAATCATCATAATAACGGACGTCTAGAGGACTTCTACCAAATGTCCCCCTAACAGACTTTTTTTTTCTTTGAAGGGAAAGCAGACACAGTATAATGAAAAACAGACACAAAGGCAGTTTTTTGAGGTAGTAGCTGTATTCAAATGATTGACAACACAAGCACCCCCTCTCCCCTGTACCAATGTTTCAGCTACAGAAATGACAATACTTTTCACAAAATGTCTTACTTTCTATACAGCACTCAATCAAATGTTAAAATGAAATGGTTTATCTCACTACCACAGATGACTAATACTGACGGGATGCAGCATTTGTCTTCATATTCTTTTGCCCTCTTGTTATACTTAAAACATAAAACTAGTGTTTCCAGGCTAAGTACAAACAAGTACAAACTAACTATACAACAAAGCAAAAAGTGATCCATGGATCTATGATTTCGGTGTTCAATTTTGTAGTTGTACTTGTGAATACTGTAAAAAGTATTGTGACAACTTGGAACCGTTAGACCATTAGGGGCAGTTGTAGTGTGTTTATTATTCACTCGTAAAATAAAATGTAAAAAAAGAAGTCACAATAAGAGCACCAAAGGTAATTAAAAAAAAAATACTGTTAACCGTTAAACAAAAGAAAATCAATATTTAAATACTTTTGTAACCACTTGGCTCCTTCACACACTCTGCATCAGACCAAGGCAAATTACGTAAACCAAAAGAAAAAGCACCAAATGTTAAAGAAGATGAGAAACAAAAAATCTAGTAATTAATGAAGAAATATTCTTCTCAATTTCCATCTGATCAGTGTCCACATTTTGTTCCAGGGCAACCTCTTGTTTTTATTTTCTCTTTCTGTCTTGAGAGCACCGTGGACAATACCTGCATGGCACAGATAAAAACACAGCAGAAACCTTCAGCTGACTGACTTGAACAGGTAACAATTCACACTTTCAGTGCACTTATTGAAAACAGGACTGTCCACCCTCCATTTCAGACTGAGTTTCTTACCATTTGCCTCTTGGTTTGGTTGTCAGGCCCACGCATGCAAAATGGAACCACTCAATGGAGCACTGGAGAGGAGACAAAAAACGATGATGTACCATTAATTATCCCTGCAAATGCAGCACTTAGTCAAGATAAAACTATTTGAAGGACCAGATCAGAAACACAATAAATCTTTTCAAGGAGAGACATCACAGACAGTATAAGTAGTATGGCGTCTGCTAATTAATGACTCGCTGTCAGCTGTGACCTTATCCAGACAAGAGGAGACTGCTGGACTCCAAAACTTCATAATCTGCATTTATCTGCGTTAACTTAGTCCTACCCTGAGCTTATTTTTTATCATTACTGTTATCTAATCTCCTCAATTTCAGGTTATTACCATAAAAGTACATTGTTGCCTGACCTTTGTAATAGTTGTGACTGGCAAATAATATTAATTTAAATAAATACACATAAAATCAAAAGTTGGTCGTAGGTCCTTCCCATTAAAGGTCCCTTGAATGAAATACTTTTTTCTGTGTTCAAGAACATGCAAACTTCACACAGAAAGGCCCTGCCCGACCCAGGGATCAAACCAGAGACCTTCTTGCTGTGAGGCACGCCCACTACCTGCTGCTCCACTGTGCCACCCTCTTCCCCATGGAAATGTTTTACAAAATTCGATCCAATAACATATGATTCTAGCATTATAGTCTGGACAGGTGTTAACTGAGACTTCTGACTGAGGCTGAAAGGGCGCCATAAAACAAAACTCACATCAGTGTTGTCACAGCCAATCATCTCGCCGTAGGAGACCTGATGGCACAGACAGTAGGTGGGTTCGTTGGGGTCCACTGGCATGTCCAGCACATCAGATGGGTGCACATTTCCAAAGTTGGTAGAGGGGCTGTTGAATTCTCCTCTGAAGAAGGAAAGTATTGCAAATGAGAATGAAAGTATGATCATAAAACTAACTAAAAATGATTGACTTCAAAGATGAAAAGTAAACACGTAACATACGGCTGGAGGAGTTTGACTTTCTTCTGTGCACTCTTGGGACTGCCATCCTCATCTGAACTCTTCACTTTAGATCTTGTTTTAGCCGTTTTCTTTTCCTTCTGTCTGGAGTCACCTGGAATCATACAATCACACAACGTTTGGTTTTGCCTGCCCTGGCAGTCCTCAGTGCAAAAAATCTCAAATCTTTGACAGCACACCTTTCTTCCCCTTACTGGAGGTGGAATCATAGTCTGTGCTCTCAATCTGCTTTTCCTTCAGGTCAGCCTCAAACCGAGCCAGGTCTGTGTCCAGACGTCTGATGTGTTTGTCGACCTGCAGAAAACACAACAGACATATTTCATGTACATCCAGCACAGCGGATGTTATCGTTCTCTCCATAGATGTGTGGAATTTCTAGGACACTCACCATTTCATAGGTCTGCATGGCCAGTTGCACCTTATCATCTCCAAACTCCTTGCATTTACTGTAAGACTGCTGAATCTGCCTCAGTATGGACAGCTTTTGCTCAGAGGAAAGAGTCCGGGCGTTGGCTGTGTACTCTTTAGCCAGAGAGTCTATTTGTCCTTTGAGATCTGCAAGAGACAAGGAGTAAAACTTCTAAAATGAGGGTAAAAGCATCAAAGCAATGTTGTAAATGTGATATAACTTGATTGTGTACAATTAAACATACAGAAAATAATTCCAACAACAATGTACTTTAAATATTAGGTGTCTGTTTTACTTTACATGCAGGGGCAATCATTTTATTTATGCCTGAAATACAGGAAATAGCGAAGATACTGGCTAGAAATTTTGTGAATTTAAACATCACTCACATTTTGGTACACTAAATTAACAAAAGTCAATTATTACCACAAGGCCGTTCTTTAGAAATGTTTTCAAACTGAGTCTGATGAACTACTGCAGATCAGTGGATCCCAAACCTTTTGGCTCATGACAGCCAAAAATGAAATGATGTCTACTTGTGACTCAGGTTAGGACATTACTGTGGACATTTGCTGTGAGTACTTCAATCAAATAAATGATTATACAGTCTTGAATTGTTTCTGAGTGGCCTCAAGAAATTAAAGTATCCAGTATTTCACAAGAAAAGGGCAAAACAAAAAAACAAAACAACTGTTTTTCCTGCTTAATTAATTCCTTAATGACGTTGTGACCCCGCAGACTTGCCTTGGGATCCCTTTGGGACCAATCTGTTTAAAGATGAGACAAAATGTGGTGTAGTGTGCTTTAACAGGTCTCAGACGACAGTTCAGGGTTCAAATCCAAGTCAATCACGCAGTTCATTGTTCTCACCCTCTGTGCGTTGATCTAGATCCCTCATCAAATTGAAGTTTCTCTGCAGCTCGAAGGGCAAGTTTTCTATGCCTGGCGTGGTGGAGGGGGAGACAACAAACAATTTAATCCCACTTTCAGTGAGATCCACATGAAGCGTAACGATGGGCGATGCTACGGCTGCCGTTAACGATACCGCGTGAACTAGCATGCACGAGTATTGCAGTCAACAGCCACGGGCACAAAGACAAATGACTTCGCTCTTTAATTTTATTTAAACTAGCTTATAATGTGCGACTAGAACGGTATGTGTACTGTACAATCTCAAAACAGCATCCTTTCTTCGATACGACATCCCAGCAAATAGACTGAGCCGAAACCCCTCTGACCGTGAGGAAACGGTTGAAGCAGCCTGTTCCGCACGCGTGTTAGCCTTTAGCTATATTACATAATAAAAGACAAAGTACAAACGAGCCAAGCAGGTAGAAACATTTTCCAGCATGTGTAACGCATAAAAATCAGCTTACTGTCCAAGTAATGCTCCAAATACATCCCCGCCGCCATCTTAGAAAATGTAAACAACACAGCTTCCGGTCCGAAATGGACCAATCTGATTGGTTGCTTCCACACTCTGACAACAGTGGTGAAACACTTTCCAGCATAAAGTCCCATCCAGTCTGTTTTGTATTATTCAAGTAAAACTGATCATTGTAATCAATACTGACTAGCACATGGCAAGGCCCTGTAACATATTAAAGATTGACACTAAAGACATCTGCAGCATCTTTATGATCAGTCAGAACTTTAATTCAAGATTCTACATCCTGAATGGTCAAAATTCAGATTTAAGACATTTTCTGTTACATTGTGAGTAATAACGATGAACCACTGGCTTCGATGGAGAATTTCAATCACAGATGTCAATTTGGATGTTTAAAAATACATTCAAAATACATTTATAGATGTTTAAAATGTGATTAGAGGCAGTTGAGTGAAAGCTGTAAGTGTTTTTCACAGCTGGCTTGAACGTTTACCGATCAAATAAGCAAATGATCCCACTGATGAATGATGAATCAAGAAGTGATGAGAAAACTCTTAAAAGATTTAATATGTTTCACAGATTTAAGGAAGTTGCCACAACCTGCAATTAAATCAACAGACAAACATAATGAATATTCTGTAATACAAATAAAAAAGAGGACCAAACTAGAGGGATAACATCGTTGACCAGTCCAGTTCATTTGTACATATGATTTACAATCATATCTGACTGACACGTTCAGTATCTCTGCTCTGAAACGACGACAGAGCACAGCAGTCAGAATACTGGTTAGCCGACAGGCGGTGATCTGGATCCATAAGGAACTCTACAGCGTTCTGACATAATCTAGGACACTTTATCGCCCCGTACATATCGTCACTCTCTGTCTTGTTTTTCCAACATGTGCTTCAACTTCTTGAATTTATTCTTTCCCATTCTTTTCTTTGCCTTCACTGGCGTTTTTCTCTTTTCGCCCTGTTTTTTCTCAAACCTGTTCCCGTCCTTTTTCTCAGCCTTTGATGCTTGAGTATCATCAGCTGTTTTCACTGCAGGCTTCTTGGCCTTTGCCCCTTTCGCAGTCCCTCCATCCATCTTGGCGATCTTTGCCTTCTTCGGTCCAGCGGGTGAGTCCTTTTTGCCTTTTGGCTTCATGTCTGCTGTTTTCTTGGCTGCTGTTCCATTGGCTTGGGCCTTCTCTTTCAAGCTGTCTGCCTTGCCGGGGACGGCCTGCTTCGTCTTGCCACTTTTGGATGGCTTCTCTTCAGGAGAGTCTGTAACAACTGTGGCCTCGGGGGCGTCTGCATTTTCTTCTTCTAAACAAATAACAGACACAGAGGATGAGTCCACGTTAAACAGGGAAACTATCGTGATCAAAGTCGGCTTGTGCTCATACGAGAAAGTGTTACCTTTTCCTGCTGGTGTTGTCGGAATTACATTGGAGAACTTCTTCAGCTTGGCCACAAAAAACCCATCCATATTGTGGGAATGAGGGTAAAAGCGGCGAGACAGCCGCAGAGAAGGATGGAATCTACGCTCTTTGAACCTGAAATAATGGAAAAATAAATTCAGAGTTGAAGATCAGAGCCTTTAAATAACTCATCCACTAAGTGAAAAAACACATATGGTCATTTAATTTACCTGGTGAAGCCTTCCTTGCCAAAGTCAAGCCCAGTGGGAACTAATTTGACGTTCCTTTTCTTTAAGGCGTAGTCCACCACCCATTCGTTCTCCTCCACCTGGTGGAATACATTTAAATCAATACCCAAACCCTTCAGCCAATAACATGTAACCCTAAGAATGAATGCAGAAGATGTGAAACAAAACTAATCTGGAATTTGATGTGAACGCAGCACACATACCATTATTGAACATGTGCAGTAGATCAGACACCCTCCTGTCGGAGACTCGGCGTTGACAGAGTCGATGGCAGATAGAATCAGTTCTTTCTGCAAGTGAGCAGAACGATGGATGTCTGCCTGGTCCTGTTAGGACAAAGGAAAACACATTAAGCACTAATCTAAAACTAACTACATATATTTATATGGATGTATAAGAACACAGTGAACATGTTTTACCTTACTGGTTTTCACAGCCGGATCTTTAGCGATGACTCCTGTGCCTGAGCACGGAGCATCGAGCAGCACTCTATCAAAGCCACCCATTACCTGTGGGCAGTATTTTTTAACAAGTCAGTGCGTGAAATCAAACTCTAAATGCAGATCAGAGAGACCCTAAAGATGTATGAGTGTCACCTTTGGGAACTGCCGTCCATCGTAGTTGCAGACAACAGTGTTGGTGACCCCCAGACGGTGGATGTTTCCCACCACGCTCTTCAGTCTTTCAGCGTTGGCATCATTTGCCACGATCACTCCTGTGTTTCTCATCAGCTGAGCTAAAGGTGGAGTGTTCACATGTAGTGTTAAATAGATTTGCATGGATCCTATATTACAGCTCAAGCAATTGTTAAATCAGTACATTGATCCACACAAAATTAATCTGCAACTATTTTAATATTCACTTAATTGTTGTGGTCATTTTTCAAGTAGAAATTGCAAAAATTCACTGGATCCAGTTTCTCAAATGCAATAATCTGATGCTCTTCTTTGTCATATAGTAAGACAGTAAACTGAATAGATAAAATAAAGAATTTAAATACATCATGTTGGGCGAATTATAATGGACATTTTTCACAAATTCAACAAAAAAAGCTAATCCATTAATCAGGAAAATTACATGCAGATTAATCAATAATTCAAATAACCCTTAGTCTGCACTGCACAGTCTGAAACACCCCATATGGTTACTGTCAACTACACAAAGTATAACTGCAGCATATCTTACCAATATAGGTGGTCTTGCCTCCTGGAGCTGCGCTCATGTCCAACACTAACTCTCCTTCCTGAGGACAGAGCGCCATGACCGGAAGGAAACTGGAGGCTCCTTGCAGCATGTACTGACCTGACAGATACTCTGGGGTCGCGCCTGATTTAAAATATAGAGAGAATGACATGGACTAAGTTTCCCCGGTGTGGGATGAATAAAGTCCTCTTCATCTTATCTCTTATCTTGAAAGCTCCTGCAGCTACAGCCTGCCTCAGATATTCTCCGATGAGGATCCCTAACAAAGCATAAACAGCTGAAAGTAAAAATGGAAACTTACCTACAGGAACAGAGGAGTCATAGATGACCAACCCAACTTTAGACCATTTCCCCAGCGGATCGAGGTTCACTCCTCTGTTGATCAAGGCCTAAACAAGGACAAAAAACACACTTTTTGTTCTGCTGACTGTACTTATTGAACTCATATTTCAATGACTGAGTTTTTACATGTGCAAACTATTCCAGTTTTCCTACTAAGCTATTTACACGGATAATGAAAATAAATATTCAACCAATATTCTTGTTTACATGCAGCTGTGCATGATCCAGTTAACTAACACAGCCTCCCTCTATGACTCGTTTAACCACCTTCTTGAAAAGCTGTTGATATCCGAGTCTTTCGTAACGATTCTCCTTCTGTATAGAAATGCAGGCTTTTCTGATGTGCATGTGTCTTCACCCCAGCCGTGAAAACTGCTGGCTAGGCAACACAGAGCTGATTGTAAACAAGAAAGAGGCTGTGTGTCGCAAACTGTTGTAAAAACCCAACTGAAGACACTGCCTACATGTCCAAAGAATGCTCCTAAAGCCCAGATAATAGTCTCACGTGTGAGAGTTTCCCCCTAAAGATTATTCATCTGTCTGTCTTTTAAGTGAATTGATTTACAAGAAATATGATGAGGCATACTGTGAATTTTGATATTTGAATAAAGAAATTAAAATATTATAACTGTCCATTTAATCCAGCTCTCCCACTCCGAGCACTTACCTGTGCAAGGTCCCGCCTCCTCGTTTTCAGCGTGTTGGTCCGAATAGTGACGGGTCGGTGAATTTCATTGGCCTCAAGGAAATCAACCAGCTGTAAGCGAAAAAATAGAAGAAAAAGGACTGATTAATATTTTTTTTTTCATAATTTCTGTAATTCAACTAAACACAGAAGAACATCAGAATCTCAGGGACGACAATGTGCTTTTTCTGGTACTAAAATAAAAGAAATCACTCACCTCTGAAAGAGGGAAAATGTCGATTAGTTTCTCAATGAGGAAGTTGTTGTAGCTGTAATAAGTGCAGAGATCCTTCTTCAGAAGAGAGATGTACTCTGCTCTCTCTTTCCCCTCCTCCCTTTTTGTTGAGAAATTACAAAGGACGTCAATATTGTCCTTAATTCTTTGATGGATCGTCTTCAGGTCGAGAGGAAGGACTCCTAAAAAAAATGCAAATGAGTATTTACAATTCTGGCAAAACGATGCGATCTGCTGCTTTAAGAATGGAGGAAAAAAACAAAATCACTCACCTTCCTTCTCACTCTCTTCTGCCCCTGGGAGCCTAAATTGATCAATCTCTTCTATGTTTGTTTGTATTGTGTCTTCCTCATCCATGTCAGAATCCAATTTATTTTCCTCCTCCTCATCTTCCTCCTCATCATCGTCATCATCATCACTCTCTAGACCCATGGTTTCCTTCAGCTTTTTCTCTTTCTTGGCTGCGCGCTCGATGGGAAGAAGCTGAATGTGAAAAAAAGCATAAAGTAATGATTAATTATACTGACTGTATATTTACACATTAACACCCCTAAACTCTGAAAGATCCCTCCCCCCGGTTTTGTCACCACACCCAGTAGCACCATCTAAACACATCGACAGTGAAGTGGGAGTCTCTATAAAGAAATCAGGAACTGTATCTATAAATTTGCAGTTTGGGCAATAAACACATTTTGACATTAAATTCACAATTTCAGTCAAATTTCTGGTTTAAAATGGAGAAAAACGCATCAAAGTGGCAGTTTGTAAAAAGTTAAAGCAGAACTATTTCACATACTTCCTCTCCATCACTTTCTTCTTCAGCTGCTTCATCACCACTGCCATCATCCAGTGTACCATAGTCATCAACCATTTCATCATCATCATCATCATCATCATCATCATCGTCGTCGTCATTGTCGTCATCATCCTCGTCGTCATCATCTTCGTCCTCCTCCTCCTCCTCCTCCTTCACTTCTTTCATGCCTATTTTGGCACCCTTCTTTCCTTGGTCTTTTCCTTCCTTTTTCTTCTGCTGCTGCGGTGGCTGCTCCTCTTCCTCCTCATCTTCCTCTTCCTCCCAGTGCTCATCACTGTCATCCTCACTTAGAGGTTCATCAATTTTGCGCTTCCTCTTTGCTGGTTTCAGCCATTTACTGTTGTCATCAGTGAATCCTTCAGAGAAAAAGAAAAAGATAACTACCACGACCATAATCTGTTCCAGTAGAAACAATGAATCTGTTGTTTCCTTCAAAAGCCACAAACTTCACCTCGGATATGTTTTTAAACAACAGATCTTTGTTTTATTTGTATCATCTGTGACAGCAGGTAAGCCAAGGACACACACACACACACACACGCGCGCACACACACACGCATCCTTAAGCTCTTTGGGTAGTGATTATCTGCACTTACACAGATAATGTGTACACAGAAATCATCTGGTGTGGTTACCTCTCTTGGGCTGTTTCTCAGCAGCATCTTTAGGCTTCGCATTCTGGACTCTTTTTGCAGCTCTGTAAAATGAATGTGAATGAGCCACTTGTATACAGAGTCATGTCATTTTGTGTAATGATATCAGTCAGTTTTTACCTTTTCCTGCCCCTGCTTGACAGCCGTTTTGGTCCTGTTTCCTCTGCAAACAGAGAAGAAACACTGTGAGCAACAAGCCACTACGATGAAGTCAGCAATGGTTGCTGTTAAACTTTACCGTACAGAGGAAATGTGTGTCAATTACCATCATTTATAAACTTGGCCAACTCAGTCTCTGCTCCTTGCTGCTTTCTGGCTTTCTTCCCCGGTCCTCTCTTCACTTTGTTGGTGGGATCCAATTTCCGACCCATGACTCCGAGCTGCACAAATAGCCTGAAAAGCAGAGGGAAGTAATGCTTCGTCTTTGCAAAGCCTGTGCAAAACAACAACGTCAGTATATGTGAACTTAGGTTAGAGCTGTCTTTAGACTACACTGTGCTGTAATGGGACTAGACACAGACAACTGCAGAGCTTCCTTTCGCAGAAGTTTGGGTGAACCACAGAAGGTTAAATACACCTACAGATATTCACATATTGTAAGTTATGGTATGTTGTACTGAACGTCAGTAAATTCCTCAACATTTCTTAACACCATCACTATTTCACAAAACAATGTTTACCTGACCACTAACCACAAAACTACGATCAGGTGTTGCATTAAGTAAATGCACTGCAGGTTAAAAGTCTTTGAGCATCCTATATGCATCGTTCGTTAAATCACAAGCAATATCATTTAAAGTCATTGTTAAAAGGCACAAAAATACTAGAAGTAAAGTATATCTATAGATAAACTGAAAAAATGTATCAGATGTGACTTTGATTGCAATTGCTATAATTAGACACCTATTAAGAAGCATACAGACTGACTTATAATGGCTTTTCTTATCAAAGTGGTTACGCTTTAATCCAGTGAGTCCCGTGAGGATATAAGAGCTTCCCTATAATAATATTCTTATAGATGCTCTCTGCAACCTCTGGGGGAAGCAGAATTCAGCTCAGGACAGGAAAAATATTTCTCCAGGTAATCAAAGACTGTCAAACTGAGGAAATGGCAGAAACATGAGCATTGTAGCTGTAGTCACTGAACGCTCAGTTCACCCTGTTTACATATTTTTTACTTGTATATTCTACTAGGGTTTTTTTGGTGGCTCATATGGATTCGGAATTACATTACTGGAGACACAGCTACCCTAAACGTTAAATTACAAAGCACTCAAATGCTTTTGCACGTCTGCAGTGACAAAGTAATGACAGAATAAGCTTCAATGACCAGTTACACGCCGAACATAAGTTGACCAAACTCCGCGTGACGTGTAAGACCTCAGTTCACACGAACCGACTGAGTTCGTCTTTGAGTATTGAGCTCAACAA
The DNA here is from genome assembly GCF_039877785.1 of Chaetodon trifascialis. NCBI lineage: Eukaryota > Metazoa > Chordata > Actinopteri > Chaetodontiformes > Chaetodontidae > Chaetodon > Chaetodon trifascialis. The sequence continues at coordinate 20,850,518 of NC_092062.1, read as the reverse complement.
TTCTTCAAATACTCACTGATTTATCTGCTCTTTTTTGACCCAACTTCTGGCTGTACAGCGTAAGATGAAAATGTCCACACGTGAATTTTCCTGCAACACGTTGTAGATGAACGTCCGGCGCACACAAGTGACGTAATAATCATAGTGGTGGGGGAGCATTCGCGCGCGTACACAAACGCCGTTGAGGATACGCCGATTTTTTAAATATAAAACAACAAATAATCAGATGTTGTTAATTTTTTTACAATACACACAATATAGTTAGCTACGTTAAAGGGCGCCAAACTGAGCACTTACCAGTTACAAGCCATCCACTCGTGAACGCGCACTTTTGTCGTGACGCACACCTTCTGCGACAGTCCATCCGAAGGAAGGCAACATGGCGACTCCAAATGAGAAGAAGCGTGGTCTTGAACATTTGGACGAATATGAACCAAAACCAGCCAAACACCTCCGCAGCCTACACGACCGCATGTCCGAGAGGAGACTAGTTGTTATTCTGGAGGGAGCATCGTTAGAAACAGTGAAGGTAAAGCGTCAGGGTCGTGTTTGTGTCTTGTTATGATGCAGCCCCTACCTGATATGAGTGGAAGTGACATCAGTAACCATACCTTTAAATTGAGGTAACGAATACAGTAAGTTAATTTATAACCGATTTTTGTCGTTTGTGTGTTTTGTATTTCCCAGGTCGGAAAAACCTTTGAGCTGTTAAACTGTGACCAACACAAAAACATGATTGTCAAAAGTGGAAGGAATCCGGGAAATATAAGACCAGACATCACACATCAGGTAAAAACTCGTTTCAGGATCGTGTAACAAAAGTCAGAGTGAAGTGCCCCTAATCTGACATTTTAGCAGAGATTCAGAGGTCTGGAAAGAGGCTAGTCATCCACCCTTAGGTGTGAAACCTAACTTGTAGAGCCTGGTTAATATACTGGCATCATGGCTGATTTTAACTCCACACATGTATTCTGGTGTTGGACAAGGTGTCAGGCAAAACTTCAAGAGCACTACCAAGTTTATTGAATAACATAATTTAAGGGATCCTTCTCAAAAGTGTTTTTTCATCCTGTGTTTTTCTTTAAAACCATATTGGCTGATCTGTCATCAGCATGTTGTTTAACTCTCAAACATGAGTGTCAAAATGGATATAAAAAATCCAGAGTTGTTCGACCTTAAAATATTGTCTTTAGAATCAATATTCCCTCTGAACTCTGAACCCCTGAGCAGCAGCTTTGGTCTTAGATTACTGAAATAATAGGGCAGCAGTCATATCTCTCTTTAATGCTTCACGTATTACTGACAGTTACCATGAAAAACCCCACTGGTGTACCTGCTTATTGTACTGAAATTCCCTAATTTCCCCTCAGGGATCGAAGTATTCTTATTCTGATATTGTCTGACAGTTTTTTCTTATGTTCTTCAATACCTGTGATAAACAGCTGTATAAATAACTTTTAACTTGAGTATCACATTTCCTTTTGCCAGTGTCTGCTCATGTTAATGGACAGTCCACTGAACAGGGCAGGCCTGTTGCAGGTTTACATCCACACAGAGAAAAACGCCTTAATAGAGATCAACCCACAGACCCGCATTCCAAGAACCTTCACTCGTTTCTGCGGCCTTATGGGTAAACTACCGGTGTTGAATGCTTTCTGTGTATGAGCTGTGCATGTGGAGTTGATCTTTTTGTAGTACAAAGCAGCCAGTCTGACTCACCTGTGTTATGGTAATATATCCTTAACTACCCCTCTCCTTCTACTAATCCCTCTCTCTTCTTCTTCTTATGTCTTAGTTCAACTGCTGCACAAACTGAGTGTCAGGGCTGCTGATGGTCCGCAGAAGCTTCTGAGGATGATTAAAAACCCAGTGTCTGACCACCTGCCTCCTGGCTGCCCCCGCATATCCACCTCCTTCTCGGCTGGAGAGGCTGTCTGTCCCCGGTCTTTGGTGCCAGAGGGACCGGCTGCTGTGGTGATTGGAGCATTTGCACATGGAGCGGTGAGAAATAGCCCAAGATGGAAGCTGATTCACTGCCGTAAGCGTCAAATATATGTCTAACTGATCTCTGTGTCTTTATCAGGTGAATGTGGACTACACAGAGAAGACTGTGTCCATCAGTAACTACCCCCTGTCTGCAGCACTGACCTCTGCCAAGATTTGCTCTGCCTTTGAGGAAGTGTGGGGTGTCCTGTGACAAACAGACAATGAACTACTGCTGTTGACCAGGCAGAGACAGTAGAGCACATGGACATTTTTTAATGGACTTTGAATGGATATAACAGCGTTATAAAGCGTTGGGCCAAATGTCCATTTCAGCAGTGATGCCACATGGACTAAAGACATGTATCCTGTTACACACTGTATGTGTATACTTGTATAATGGTGTCTGAAATATGATGTGGAATATACATAGTTTCTGTAGCCAGGGATCCCTTTTTGAAATATTTTCTACCATTATCAATCACACCAGTTACATTAAAATATATGAAATCAAATGAAGAGTGATTTTGTTTCATATCAACTGAGAAGAGTTCACAGAAGGAAATAAGAAGCACAGTGGAGACAAAATATTACAATATGATGAAGTGCACGGGTTTCCCTCTGACAACATTATTGTTAAATCTGCCAATTATTTTGATGATTAATCATTGAGTCAGTAAAATTATTTGTGAAAAATGCTCATCACAATTTTCGTGAGCCCAAAGTGACGTATTCAGATTACTTACTTTGTCCAACCAATACTCAAAAACCTGAAGACTCTTCATTTGCTATCATAAATGACAAAGAAGAGCAGGAAACCATTACATTTAGGAAGCTGGAGCCAGAAAATTTTTTGACATTTTTCCTTGAAAAATGACCGAAATGATTAATCAGTTACCAAAATAGTTGCCGATTCATTTTTTCAGTAGTTGGTTCAAAAGTTTGGCTCCTGCTTTTCCTCCAAAGACTCTGCATATTTGCTGTAAGCCTACTCCATACTTCAGAAAGAAATATAAAAACTAGGAAACCAGGAGACTAAACTGCAGCTTAATTAGGAGCTCATTTAAAAGTTAGCGGTTTAAACATAGCCAAATATGAAGTGAAACTGTGAATCATGAAGTGACAATTTTCAAATGTTTATTTTATTTACATGAATGCTTAACAGCTTGTGCAATATATGGGAATGCAAACATATTTAAACAATAACTACTGATACAAAAATGTCACCTTACATACTGTAGGTACTCTTACCATAAATATCTTATGTAAATTATCTTTATTGTAACAACAGTTTGCCAACATCCACAGTGTACGCTTAATTTCTACAGCACCACGTTGATAGTTTGCCAGACAATCCACAATAATCAATAACTACAAACACAAAACCTGCTGGTCGTCAGGGGAGTGTATTCAGCATGGTTGTAACAAGTGCTGCTGGGTTTTGTTGTGGCACTGTAGGTTTGTAGGACACAGGTTAGATTTGGCACAAATGACTGTAATCAAAAAGGAGGGCTCAAAGGGCATGAGTTTATGGTGTGGGTATGAGTCACAGTTAACCTGGAAAAGATAAATGAAAGGCGTGATCAGTGGTTGAGAATAAGCTGAGAAAAAAAAGAAACCTAATAATAGAAGCACAGTACCTGAGAAAAAGCTGTGAGAAACAGACGAATGTGTGATAGTCCCGAGATGGAAGTGTCACCCGGGCGCTTCTTTAGACTCTGCTGATAAGCCTGAGGAAGGACGTGGACAACATGTGGATGCTTGAGCCAAATCGTGTCATACACACACAGAGAGACTAAAGCCTGAAGATGGCTGCTAACCTGCAATGCTATCTGCAGTGCAGAATACTGCACCCACACCTCCTGCTGCTGCGCTGCTGAGAGAGAAAACGCTCCACCTCGGTTTGCTTTTTCTGCGACAGCGAGGTAGTGAGCCCACACACATTCCCCCACAGCGTGCACCGCCTCACTCTGAGAATAAACTACAGCACAACAGGGATTAATATGATATTCCAGTGAACAATCTGTAAGTGGAGCATAGAGAAAGCAGGTCTGATGTCTTAAAAACAGCATATTACCAAGGCAATTAACTGTGTATGCAACCTAAACATGATGTGGACTAATGGGAGCTTCTCTTACTTTCAGGCAGGATCAGATGGAGGAGATCTTTGGCCATAAGGAAACCTATTGCACCATAATTCATTGCCCTGTTAAAAAAATACAAAAATAAAGTGTACTAGAATGTTTAATAATACATCTAAGACATTAATAATGCATTTAAAATAAGTATAGACTTTACCTAGGATAGGTAGGATGGAAGAGAGGAGGGACAAACATTCCCATGGGAAAGAGGAGCTCATCACCCAGGAGAAACGGAGCAACAGACAGACTAAAAGAAGGCAAAAAACAACAACAACAAAAAAACATTGAATACATGCTCAAGCATGTTTCTCAACTCTGAGAACGAAGGGAGACACTTACATATCAGTCGCTTCAGTCTGCTCACTCAAGAGCTGACTGCGTCTCTTTGGCCACAAGGACAGCAGCTGGACGTAGCTGGAGAAGAAGCTGTCTGAGCTGACTGTCACCTGGAATCATACAGGCTGTCAGGTCAGTGGTGTCCTTTGTTTTGTTTTGTTTTTGAGTTAAATGGATAGTTCAGATGATTTGAAGTGGGGTTGAATGAGGTACTTATGAGAAGTCAGTGTATTACCTACAGTAGATGGTGGTCAGCACACCCCCAGTTTGGAGAAGCAGCAGGAAGCTAAACAATGCCCTGCTGTAGACTGGACTTCTCCAAACTGGAGGTGTGCTGATCACCATCTACTGTAGGTAATACACTGACACCTCATTCAATGCCACTTCCAATCATCTGAACAATCCGTTTAAGTGAGTTTACGTGGTTAACAGAGGTTAATAAAGAGGTTAAAATCTTGAAACACCTAATCAGTTAGAGGCATTACAGGTCTATAATGTACCTTGGAAAAAAGCAGGTCAAGATCAGCCTGACCAGAGATCTCTTTTGTAGTCCAAAGTCTAGGAATTAAAGACTGAACCTGGAGGAAGACAGAGTTTTACTGACAGCAAAACACCAACAAAGTGCAGTTTCACAAACACATGTACAGTAACAGGTTGTGCATGTTACCTTTTTCCTGACAAACTGGAGAGACTTCTGATCTGTCCCCATGAGTTCACGTAATTTGGACTTGAAGGAGGAAAAGATATTTTGAATAATCTCCTCTGCCTGTTGAACAATACACATTTTAAACACACTTCATGTCAGCCCTGTAAATTCAATCGCTGCTTAGTTTATTATGTCCCAATGTCCTGCTTACTTCTCTGTGTGCTGTCCTTTCAGCGAGGAGGTCTGAAAGGACTACGTCAAATCCTCTCTCAGTCTCTAGCACACAGTGTTTCCAGCGAGGGGCTTCCTGGTGAAGAGGGCCATAAAGAAGATGTAACTCACAGGCGTCATCTTTTTAAAAAGCACCGATGGCTACGTGTGTGTTGACTCACCCCTTCACTGTTACCCAGAGCCACAGACAAATTCTTCGCCGTTTCAGAAAATCTGGAGTCTAGAGCAGGCATCAGGGTGTGCAGCAGATAGAAGACCATGTAAGTATGAAGGGGGGCGCTGAGTGGAATCAAGTGTGGCAGCACAAGGTCAAAAAAGACAAAAGGAAAATGCACATTTGACTGTGGGTTATTTTGAGTCACTTACAATACCTGCTTCTCAGCTCATGCTTGTTCAGCCATTTGCCAATGATGCGGGACATTTGCACCACGTAGGCGAAGTTATGCAGAAAGACATGATCATCTTCGACGAGGGGCAGTGGATGGAAAGCGGCCTGCAGACAGCCCAACCAATCAATGGCAGGGGCCTGGCGCTGTTGACATATTTAAATAAAGAAAATCAATCAATCTCAGACACGGTGTGTGTGAATAGCGACACATCTTCCTCGTCCAGTACCTGGAGCTCCTTGATGGTCATGCGCTGATAGAGCTGCCCTTTTGACAGACGATAGCGCAGAGGCGCAGCGGCCACAGCGAGCTCAGAGGACAGAGAGATGAACGTGCCCACGTGGATCATGCTGCTGCTGGGTGGGGCCCCCAGCAGTGCCAGGTACCTCTGACAGGATGCCAAGAAGGGACGTAGCGTCTGGACGAAAAGAGGCAGGGGAATGATAAAAGAACGCATTAGCGGGATGGATGAATATTGTATTCATTAAAAGTTTTTCCTTGGATCAGTATTGGTCTGGCTAAGTCATCAACCTGAGTTTTCGCTTGAGACTTCTGCGTCTTGCTGTTCCATTCAGTCGGGATCAGCAGCTCCGGCTGATCAATCTGTTGACAAAGAGGAGACTGGAGTTAAAGCAATGACACAAAGCCTACTTTGCTATGGCAGCGCTCCCAAGAGCAGGTTAGGACTTGCAAATTATCCTAATGGATACTGGCCTGTATGTATCTTTTGGCTGTCCCGTGGGCAGTTTCATTTGGGTGTTTGCCCACATAGAGGCTGAAGAATGGAAAGGTGGCATAGTCTCTCATTAGCAGGCTCAGGGTGGAGTTAAAATCAGTCCGATTCCACTGGCCTGATACTGCCCAGCCTCCCAGCTGCATACACAGAGAGACAGAGACAGAGACAGAGATTAAACACAAAAAAGGAAGAGAAGTAGGAGAGAGGGACACAGGTGTTAGAATGAACTTTAAATTGTGTCTTTTACAAATAATGCATCGCTGATCTGAGTCAGTTGGCAACAAATATGTCAGTTTCTGCTTTTGAGTACTTTTGTCAGATGGGAAAAACTCAGCGAAGCTGTTGTGACAAATCAATACTTGTAATTGTTGCACCTGGTGTGGGCCATCCAATCTAATTTAAACAAGACTCTGCAGCCTTTCTAAGGGACATATAATTATCTCACTTTCTGGATGAGCGTGAGGAAGGGCTCTGCTCCAGCAATGTCAATGGATTTGGTGTCCAAACAGGACTGGTAGAATCCTTTGGCCTTCTGCACCGCTGTGCTACCTGGTCTGTCATTTGATTCTGACAAATGAAGAAAAAAGCAGTTCAGACAAGCCATTGATATAAATCTTATACAGAAATATGATTGGATAAAGCAATAAAATTCAGGGTGGTGTACGTTAGAGGACATTTTGTTCGCAGACTCCTACCCAAAATCTCCCTGAGATACTGCAGCAGCACACTTTTTCTGTCCAGTATTTTCTCCTCTTTTTGCCTTCTGTCGTCCCTCTCGTTACTGTGTCCTCTCCTCTCCGGCCACACGGCATTTTCCTTCTTGTTCTGTGGATGTCCAGGGATGCCCTGACCTAATTGCTTCCCCACACTGTCTGTTGAAAGTCTGTCAGATCCACATGTGAACAGGAAGTAATCACAGGGCCGTGCGAAGGGATCAGTAGACGTGGACAAACGGTCCGAGGCGCTCTGACAGGCTGGGGAGAGACATGGAGTCTCTACAGGAAAGAGAGCGAGAAGAATTAAACAAAATGGCAAATTCTGCATTTATTGTGTCATGTTGTTGTGTCAGTGTATTTCTCTGGGCGCCTACCTGTGCCTGCCTGGTTATTGCTCCGATTTTGAAGATTGTGATGCATATAGTATATTAGTCCCAGAGTGGCAGCACATAAGGAGAACCCCAAAAGGAAGAGAAGCAGCTTTCGATGGTTTATCCACACTGGCTTTGTTTGGTGCTCAGGGTCAGACTCTGACAGCTGGAGCTCAGGGTGGAGCTGGGTTTGTTGATGAGGAGTGGAGGGATCTTGGGTGATTACTGGCAGCTGAAATAGAGGTGGAGGCTGAAGCTGCCTTTCAGGTTCGGGCTGTGACGATGGTTGGACTGATAGCTGAGGCTGGAAGGGACCAAGTGAAACAAGAGTGTAACTGGGTCAACAGAAGGACCATAACATTGTTGGAAATAAATTTTGTATGTAGTTGCTCCAATGTTGTTTTCTAATCAGAGAAATATAGAAATATCCATGATTTGATGTGGACAATCCAGGATCAGTGCTCATACAAGCCCAGTGCAGATGTTACAGAGAATGATGTAGCCCACTAATTAAGCAATGCCCATGACCCCTCATCACAGGTAGCTATGTCTATGGGCAGCTTAACCAAACAGTTTCATTTGAATAAACATCAAGAAAAAGCTAAGATATGAGAAATTAAGCAAATTTTTGTGTGGCTGACTTTTTTTTCTTCCCTTTTTGAGTTTGAGTCCATGAATGTGGTCATTTCACATCACAGGTCTTCAGTTCAACTGGACCCACAACACTTCCACAAGACTCTACAGTGATTTCCAGTATCCCAGAGACTTCTGATCATCCACTTGTTCCCAAAACACATCAATTCTTAAATTTCCACTGCTCTGCCCAAGAGAATGCTCAATATTTCCTCAGAGAACTACTTGGGAATTTCTATTCTCTCTACCTTGAGTAACAATCTCATTACAAAGTGGATATTCCTGTATTTCAGATTGTTTTTGTTTTTTATACTTAGATGTCTTGTACTTCACTATTCAAACATGACTTGACAGTTCAGAAGACTGTGTTCTGGCTCACTCTAAATTTTCCCAAAGTTAATAGAAAATATGGATCAATATCATTAACATCGTAGGCAAGACAATTTGTGCACCTCACCAATCTACATAATTTAAATAATATAATTTCCCTTGAGCATAGATGACTCTGCTGCAGTTTCCAGCAACTAAAACACTCATACTGGCCTCATTAGTATGTGACCATAACAGGTTCATAACAAGCGAGCCGACTTTCTGTTTTTGGAAAGATCCTACCTCAAGCTCTCTTGAAGTTTCACTCATTCTTATTACATGGACGTCTTGCTCTGTGTTTCTCCAGCGTGTTGCATCCTCTGTCTTTTACATTTGCTGTTTCACATGTGCTCCCTCCTCCTGCCGTCAAACAACTGTCATCTCAGCCCTCTATCTCTTTTCATCACTCACTTCTCTCGTCATCTGACTCTCTGATAAAAACAACTCTGCTGGCCACATCTCACTCTCCTCTCCAGGGCACAGTTACTCAAGCAAAGACTGGGGATATGCATGGGATTGTTTTGTGGCTTGTGAATCTTGGAGAAACTCAACACGAGGACTATCTATCCCTCCTGTCTGCAGTGTCAAAGGCTTGAGAACAGGAAGGCTGGGACGGGTAAGTTAAGGCCAACAAGCGGCTTTTGTGTAGACATTGTTACATTGCTTTGAATGAAGGCAAGGTCTTCCTGGAGCGTAAACACTCTTAGATGCACGTGCACATTTGACGGCTGTCGTCATTATCAGCTCAACTCATGGCTGTTAACGACTGATAGAGCGGTTTGGCATCTCCTCTAACAGTGGAGCACATCATTGAGAGTGTGGGAGGACACACGTTTCATGGATGTCACATGGACGGCGTCCAGAGAGAGAACGGTGGCAAAAACAAATGTGACAAACTCTGTGAGCAACTTTTCAGTGACTGCTTCTATTGTAGGTGTCCAGAGCTACAGAAGTGTACAGCTGTTAAGCAGACAAAAACACTTGGTATATAGCATTTTATTTGTTTATTTATCTTTTGATACAGCCAAAGGGGTAGAGGTGGGGCTAAATAATGTTTTTAAACATATACACATTCACAAATAACAAACAGGAATTTATAAAAAAAAAAAAAAAAAAAAATTTATGAAAAGACAAGGCATCCACATGTTATACAATAGGACAGAACACAACAAAACGCCACATAAATGCAACTGTGAAGGCATCATCATACGTATAATATCACATAGTGATGACAAAGGCAGGGCCACAAAGGTGGAGTTGTTGGTGCAAACAAGACGTAATACTAGAAGAAATGCCACCACCGCCTACACAGCTAGCATGCAACGCTGAATGGCCATATTAGTCATTCTGGTGTTATACTGCACCAAGTTCAATGCAAGCACGAGAATCAACTGTTTTCTTATTGTGGAATGAATTTCTGTGGAAATGGAATACAATGGTGGAGAAGGCACGTCTCCAGGTTAAAAATGAAGCCACGTAACTGTTATCAAAGAAACACAGTACAGTAAGACAGGAATAAAACAGTATATAACTGACATGAACAGACTCGAGTACAAAAGAAGAATAGTGGAAAGAATAGTGGTATTTACTGTAACATTAGAACCAATCCAGACCAAAAAACTGGGCTCAAACACAAAAAGGTGACAAAAAAAACACATGAACGTCCAAACATTTAATCCCAAATAACTGTTGTATGAACCTTAATCTTCTCAACAGCTTTGAAATATTTGGTCACTATTTTCTTAGCATCTGTTACCTAAAGCTCAAAGCTAATGCCTCTACTGATTTATTATCCTGCTGTTTTTAGTACTGGTACACATATAACCTTAATACTCAGTTTTAAAAAAAGGTCCATAAATTATATTATTTAAAGCAGAGGTTGCATATCAAAAGCTACTATCGTGTTTCTAGATGGCTTCTACTTAAAAAAAAAACTAACTAAATTGATCATGTGCAGGGGCTTTAGAGTCACAGTGACACTAAAAGGATATTTTATTTCACTATGGAACTGTGCAACTATCACATAGTAGGTCCTGTTTTCAGCCATGCAGCTGGCATTCATAACTCCACCGTTTTTTAAATTGGGAGATCCCTGGAATGGAACCTGTGCTTGGCAAATCTGTGCTCATCCGTTTGTTCAAAATTTGTGCATCCAAAAAGCATGCATCTAAAAATACGCTGTTAAATCAGCTCTGAACTATTTTTGAGAAGAAAATGGCTGACTTTTGTTCTAATCTTGCCCTTATACAGTATGTATGATCAATGCATGCCACTAAATGATCAAATTCACATCACAAAAAACTAAGAGCGACATTCACGGTTTTATCTTTTTTTTGCAGTCAGCGTTTAGCCCTAGATGACTTTAAAATGCTATCAGAGTAGATTGGCTGATATGAAGCACTTTCTAGGTAGGAAAGCATCATTAACCATGCTTGCAGGCACAACAACTGCCAAAGTGTTAATATGCTCTACAAACAGCCAGTCAGAGTAGTGAAATCTGCAGAATGGTCCCTGATACTCCTCTTTCCATGGTAATAATCTGTCTCAGCAACACTGATATAGTTACAATGCTCACAGGGAGAGAGACGAGCCGGTGAAAGATGGAAACATCTCAGTACGTGGTGCTACTAATGATACTGAGGCGAGACAAAGAAAGGCAACTCTATATTCATCAGACTGCTCTTTTGACCAAACTGTTCTTGTGCAAGATATGCTGGAAATTTTTAGCGTAAACACAGAATTGGCACAAAAAATACGCTCTAGCTCACAAAGATGGCTAGATGAGAGATTGGAGAGTTGGGAGATTGGGGATAAAAGATGAGGGACATGTATTTCAATGCAGTACATTACTTCTGCACTGAAGTGAACAGAGACAAGAGAATACTACACTGTATCTGCATGCAAACATACCTTTTCACACAGCACATTCACGCTCACACCTGCGCACATATACTAAATAAAGCCCTGTTGCAAAGGCAAAACCGGCAGCTGAATGAATCCTGTGCTTCTGGATTTGGTTCATAGTTATCTGAGTGATGCTGCTTCAGCCAATCACTGTGCAGCTTGCTTGGCTCGCTGGGTGTGACACTTCATACACAGGATCTTTCCATCCAATGGATAGCAGCCGTTTTCATCCGCTTCTATGGAGAGCGGGCGAGCGCAATCCTACAGAACAAAGAAATTCATCTGTTCATTTGCATTTAGTTACATTTTAGAGTTTATCGGATACATTATGTGACGTGTACTTGTACTTACCTCACAGCGGTAACACTTGAGGTGGAAGTTCTTGTCGAGAGCCACCACTCTGACTGTCTCCTCACTGCCTGCGGCTGGAATGATGGGTTCATTACAGCTCACACACAGAGGGGAGAAACGTCTGGAATACAAAGCGGGCTGTTGGTCGATGGGCTTCAGTCAAATTCACACACATTCACATAAAATCAACCACATTTGCTGCATCTGGGCCTGTCGACTCATGATAGAGAGGATTAATCGACTTAGTCAAACCCAATTATTTTATCTACACTTTAGCATGCTGTGTAAACGTTTTTTTAATCAGAGATGAAAAGGAAGAAGTGAGGAGGAAGTGTTGCTGTTGCTGCTTCCTTCCTCCAGCATCACCTCTTTTATCAGTATTCCTGGTGGGTAGGATGAATGAGGTCATACAAACACTGCTAAACTTGATTTATCCTCAAAACACATGCTTCCTTGTGCTGAGAATTTGTGTAGATAGAAGTCAGGGGAATTACTGGTTAAGACATTTTATCCCAGCCTGTGCTTGGTATCATGCACTGCATTGCAAACTCATCGCTTCTGTGATATTTCACTAAGTTAATCTGTGAGGGATCAACAGCCAGTAACTACCTGTGGTAATCCTGGACACAGTAGGGGTTGTTGTTGTCATCAGTGATGAAAGGCGCCCCCTCAAGTACGCAGGAGCAGGTGCTACAGCGGAAACAGTGGGCGTGGAAACATTGGCCCACCGCCTTTAACACACGGTCTGTGATCTTCTCCCCACATCGGGAACACACCGCCAGGGAATTCTGAGAGGGAGCAGAAGGAATGGAAAAGACATGAAACTAGTTAATCACCTGTAAGCACACTGTGTGAAGTGGAGGTGCCCCTTGCTTTTTACTCAAAACACATGAAATAAAACATAAACAGCCAAAATGTGACTTGTAACTACACTATAAGACAATCAGCATGTGTCTCCTCACCATATAGCAGTCCTCACACTGAGGTGACCCGTCCCTGTCATAGAACTGCATGCCCTGCAGGGGGCGATGGCAGCTCATGCAACAGAAGCAGTTAGAGTGGAAGAGTTTGTCCATGGCCCTCACTGCTGGCTGGGTCCGCGACAGAGCCTCGCCGCACTTCCCACAGACCTCTAAGATGGGAAGGGGTGGATCAGAGAAAGGGTTGAAAAAGAATAAGATTTATAAACAAAATGATTCACAAATGCATCCGTTTCCTACTGATCTCTGCTTGTGTTAATTTCCCTAACTATTGAGGACAATTTTATATTGAAACAGTAATTTCCACAGGTGATAAACTGAAGTATTGGTTCAGTTGTACAGACTATTTTGACGACACTCGTACAACACATGTGGCTAAATGGTCTACAAGGTCACATTTGTTAGCAAACAGCAGATAAGGAGGAAAGAACTTGAACAACCGCAGCAGTAAACAGAGGCCCACTGCAGAGAAAAATAAAAGCCTACGACACATAAATTGTTCAACGTAAGAATGAACTGTGAATACATTTTCCATCCATCCATCCAGAAATGTTTTGCATTTCTCAAGCAGCCAGAAAACTTCTGATTTCTTTCTCATTTCCAATGTGGGCTATTAAAATTTCCCACATTTCAAGCTGTTTAATTAAGAAATGACTACTGCAATACATTTAGCATTACAGCCACCACTCTTTTTGTGTGTGTGTACCTGTAGGAGGCGAGGTGATGACAGGTGCGTGTGTGTCCATGTCTTTAATGAAGTCCTTGGTCATTCTCTCCAGCTCCTCCACTTCCCTCATATTCAGAGGAACACCTCCACCTGGGATAGGAACTGGGCCAGGGGGTGAGGGCTGCTTGTACACACACACACACAAACACACACAAGCCATTAGTATAGGCATATACATTATTGACATAGTTACAACAGGCCTTACAGAGCATTTTGTTATTTCCGATTTAGCAGTTTACCTTTGGAAATATGTGCATGTCTAAAAATGCATAATTGCATGCATAACAATCTGTTGACCACAAACTGAACTGTTTGTAATTCTTGTCCTTTTCTACTGTATATACAATGTGAAGAGTGTCTCTAAGTGACTAAAAAAACTGGAACATACCGTTGATGCAGGGGGAGTTTTCATTGGCTGGCTAAAAGAGGAGCGGGGTGACTCCATCGTCTTAGGTTGAGGAGGAGGAGGCACAGCAGCTGGAGGGTTTTGGTTTGCGTTCACCTGACTGGCAAAGGGAGAACTCTTTATGTGATTAGAGGCCGGGGCAGCTGCCATATTGTTTGGTGGAGTAGGAGGTGCAGGGGGAGCTGCGGGAGGTGGAGGGAAAGAGCTGGTCGCAGAAGGAGGGGAAGGTTTTGGTGCAACGCTAATTGGGCTGGCATTCTGGTTCAGGTTCTGGTTCAGTTTTTGTGCCAGAGTAGCTGATGATGTTGCCAATCTTCCTCCGAAACCAGACTTGGGAGCCACAGCCGGGGCCTTAGCGAATGGCTGAGCAGCAGAGTTTGGTGCAGAGTTGTTGTGATTGGCCTGTCGGTTCGTTCTGGCTTTGAGTTCTTCCGCCCAGGGTGCTGGAGGTGGGCGGTCTCCCATCTCGGGGGGTGGGAGGAAGGAGAGTGCTGGTTTAGGAGCAGTCGGGGGAGGAGCTGATGGCTTGGGTGCTGGTGCTGTAGGATACTGGCTTGGTAACTGTGGATAAAACAACAGCATCAATAATGAAACCGTCTCTTTAGAGACGCTTTTACCTCAAACCAAAGCACAGAGAAAAAGATGAGGCACTCCGTTTGTTCAGCAACATAAAACATTCATTTATCATTTACTATAATTCAACAGAGGGAAGTTCAGAAACTACTGTATTACACTGCACAGTGAAATGCTGCAGCAGACACTTTCATTATATTGAATGAGGTACTTTGATTAAAGTAAACACTGGAAGCGCTCCACAGTTTGAGCTTATCAGAAGTGCTTCGTCTTTCTGACTTTTATTTTGTGGTTTTGAGCCAATGTAATTCTGCCCTGATCCAGTACCTCCCAGTTGGATAAAAACACTCTCCATTTATGGCCCTCTCACTGGGTCTCTGGCAGCACACTTTGGCTTCATCACACTCTCATGCTCTCCATTCAATTCTGTGTGCATCACTCTCTCTCTCTCTCTCTCTCTCTGCAAGTGTCTCCTCTCAGTGTGAATCACCAGCTACCTCACTGCTTGTTTTCTCTTTCAGGTCTGCTGTGCTGTATGTGCACTTCACTTATCAGTGAGCTTTCAACCTGAACAGATGAAGAGAGACTAATGAAACCAACCTGGCATCTCTCCAAACTATTTCCACTGACCTACCTTGCTTTATTCCCCCCTTTTTTCCCTCTCTGTGACTCATTCTTTTTCTACAGCGAGGCTCCTGTGAGTCCATGCCTGCTGTCATCTTTCCTCTCATCTGCTCGTTTTTCTATCAGTATCTTAACGCTTTGTACCTTAGGGTTGAAAGGTCCCCTGGTCTCCATCTCAGACAGCAAGTCAGTCAGAGAGTCAAGCTGTTTATCGAAGCTAGTCTGCTTCTCCATCAGCCTCTGGCAGAGGAAGACACACAATTTATTTACACAAGTGATCACGATGAAGCAAAAGAGAATGAGGCCACGATGAACAAGAATAAAACGGTAGATGAGAAATTGTTCACAGACTTTAAGATGAGTGTTTGGTCCTTTTATCTATTCAAAATGCAGAATGAAATATAACAACTGCTTCAAGGACTTCTGGCAGTTGCTGGTGTGGAAAACACAGAATGAAAGAATGAATGCTAAACAAGCTCAATGAAGTGATTAATGATGACGATGAATACTTCCCTAGTTGGATGAAAGGGAACACGGACTATTCGGCTATGTAATTTTTGATTCACTGGTTTGCTTTGGTTTTTGTACTTTTCAACAGTGGCACATGATTCCATGCATGGATGTCTTTGTAGCCCAATAAACAAGCTGCAATTAATGCAGCCCTACAATAAACATCTCCACAATAAACCTTTCGTTGCACGCCTAAAAACTATTTCTGTTACATAAATGGGCAATAATCCTGTTACAAGCATGAAACTGGGTGATTTACCCCAGACTAATGCTAATATAATTTGTGGGAAGACAGTATTTCCTGCCAACACTCTGCTATGGTCTCACAACAATGTCCTCCAGTGTCCTAACTGATGATCAAATTATACTAAAATGTGTTTACATGCAGTGAAAGGAAGAAACATGCAGACAGGGAAAAGCAACTTCAGCCTAATTTGGTGAAGATTCCATCATGACTCACCTGTGGGTTCCCAGCAGCACTGGGAATACTGGTACCGGAGGCAGAGAGTGGCGGAGGGGGTGGGGGAGGAGGGGGAGAGGGGGAGGTGGGCAGACAGGCGTTCTCCTCGGGGGGAGCTGGGAGGGGCAGGTCATCGGCCACTGGAGGTGGAGCGGGGAAGGCGGGAGGGGGGGCATCAGAGGCAGTGGGTGTGGTTTGGCATTCGGGGGGAGGGGCTGGCAAATCATCATCCAGTGGAGGAGGAGGAGGGGGTGGGAAGTCTGACAGAAATGAGGAGGGTTGATTGGTTAAAAGCTGCGACACCATGGCTTCTGTGACTCAGATATACTGAGTGCTTTAACATCATAAGTGTATGGAAAAAAACAAACAAGACAATAAAAATAAAACAAAACACTGTGGGGAGGATTTGGCGAGTTTGTGAGGTCTGTTCGGCTGCTGGCTTCTTAACTTGACAGCCAAGTCCTGCCTGGTAGATGTGGGATTCTGTTCTCTGTTTTCCTGCATTAAAGGTGCCCTGAGGAGTTTCCTTGTAAACAAAGAAAATGTTAGTTTGGATTCAGTGTTCTCCCTGTGTGTATCCCCGTGGATTCTCCTACATTACCGCCCTTAGAAAACATTTGTAAATCTGATTTTTTAATATTTCAAATCCTGCACAGTTTACATTTACATCGATGTTTGCTTGCCTGTGCGTGTGTGTCCTCATGCATGTGTTCAATACACACGAAACATGGACCCACTTGCAAAGACATTGCGCCGTAGCACTTCTAGTGGTCAAAAACTTCACAGGGCACCCTTCATTTATCAAGACTGTCTGTCTATGTCGATGATTTACACAGAGCTCAGACATCTTCATATTCATACTACTGGTATAATTATGCACAACTGAAAAAGTAAAAAGTTTGCTCAAAGGCAAAGGTATGAGACTATCTCGACATGTCACTGTAACGTCCAAAAGGCAGGAATTACGCCTCAGAGACAACTCATCAAAACAAAAGCACTGCATACCTGATGTGTTTTATTATAAACTAAACTGCGACGCTCTGCATGCTGTAGTGTAAAAGGCAGTAGGGGGTGGGAGAGGGGAGGGCTGCTGAGTGAGAGTGGATATTACTTAAGAATGGTTCACAAAATAGCATAAATAATGCAAATACCATCACAGAGCGAAGGAGGCGGCGGAGGCAGATCTCCCACTCGACCTATCACAGCTGTGCCTACTGGCGTCGGTGATGGAGCTGAGGGAGGGGTCAGACTTTTGGGCCGTGGTGGTGCCACAGAGGCAAACTTTTTGGGCTGGTTGTAGAAGGACGGGGTGGTGACTTTGAAGTTCAGAGAGGATGTCATCATGAAAGGCTTGCTGCTGCTGGAGTCCTCCATTTTGTGTATTTATCCAAGGCTAAACACAAGAAACATTATGGACAACAGTTAAACTATAACAGAACAATATTCATCCGTACAACAAAAGGTATGAAACAGGTGAAGTCGAAGCTGCATACTCAGGAGTCTCACTCTCACACCCCACATAATGAAACCAACATTAATCAGCTGACTGAAGTCAAAGGGCTCACATTCCTTGGCAGCCTCAGCATGTCAGGTCTTTTTTCTGGAGAATTAGTGGGGATGACACATCAACAAAACATTTGGCCAGTCACAATTCCAAACTACAAGCTAATTGTAAGCAGATTTGCAGTATGTATTGCCTTTACACTGAAAACCTAACAAAATTAACTGTACTCGAGGATACAGACTAAACTTGATGTTTGAGACTTGTGTCAATGGATAGTTGTCCTTCAGTGCGCTGCCAAATGGAAATGGAAGAGCTAATTAAGAATTAGAAATGGTGGGAACAAGTAAAAAAAAAAAAATAAATAAGAGCAATAAATCTTATTTTTGTTTCCAACTTTAGAACTGGCAATGGCTTCCGAAAGCTGCAGTTTGATTGATTCAATCTGTGCATATTGTTTAGCATTTCCTGTTGGTACAAAACACTAACTTCTTGTTTGTCAACTGCAAATACAGTGCAGACTAGTACCTATTGTGTACTTTACAACTGGAACACAGCTGTCTTGACTCCTTAAGTCTCAAAAGAACTAATTAAAATTGAGGTTTATTGTGGCTCACAGTGTCTCCTAAAATCTGTCATGGACTATTTCTGGATTTTGTGAAATAGCAGTAAAAAAAAAAAGAAAAGAAAAAAAGAAAAGAAAAGAACCAGCAGGCATTCTGCAAATCCAGTGTTACTCTTTAAACACAAACACGTTGGCAAATAGTCTGCAGCGGATTGAGAGAAAAGTGTGTGAAAATTTCCTCTGGCCATGTGTACAGAGCAGACAGAGCGGCACTCCCAGATGCCAGAGACAATTTACAATATTTAAGACATGATTGTTTGCAGCGACATAACAACACGATCCTAGCAAGTTCTGTAAGAGGGAGATCAGTTTGATGCGAGGATGCAGCAACTATCATAACATCTTCATGTGAGGTGCGTCAAAAAGAGGCAAAGCTCAAATATTTACCTCACACATGCTCGTGGTTAAACAAATGTTGACGTTACTTCAGTGATTCGAGATTCCTCGCGAAGTCTGAGCACATTTCCCTGAAGGCCACCGGCCCTGATTGTGACCTTTAGTCAAAAGCATGGCTGTTCACACTGACCCCCTCCACCAACACACATAAACATACACTGACACACACACCTGTGCACACACTGGCTGTCTTAAATCTGTTTAACTATTCTACCTCAATTCTCAGAAATAGTTGCATACTCCTAACAATAATAATAATAATAATAATAATAATAATAATGATTCCAACTGCGCCAATGATTTATGCAACAATGTTTGGATTATTTATGCAGCCTTTAACAGCTTGTAAAAGCTAAATGTCATGCAGCCACAACACAAAACCTGTAATATGTATTTGCAGGAAGTAAAAATTAGGCAAATTGGAGAAAACATTTTCCAATATAATTACCATCTCTTTGTTGTGTGGCATTTATTCTCTACATCTTAATGAAGGTCACATGGCACTGATGCCTCCGTAAATGTCAAAGTTACTAAGAACAATGAAGGACTATTCTCTCAGTCATCTATTATTCAAAAGTACTTCAGTAAATGTTCATTCATTGTTTGCTTGCTGTTATCAGTCAGACCGGACAACAAATAAAGCACAACAGCAATTAAGGTTGTATTGATGCATCTTGATACAGCTTTCTTGAATTAGCTTTAATGTATCTTTCACAGCACAGGGGTTAATGTGCATGTTTTTTTTTCCTTAAAATTGGAAATACATGTCCTAGTGTGTTAATAATGTTGTCAGGATTTCCACTCAATAATAAGATCACGGTTGATAAAGTAATAACTGTAAAGGGGTGCCAATTGTCTTGCCATACCTTTTTTTTCCTCTGCATTAGGGCTTTAAAATGGACTCCTAACTAAACTTGATGTATCTTAAGTTGTTACATTCATACATCCCCCTGTGAGCACAATGCTGAGCAGTCATTGGTGAGATATCCTCAAAAGCCACAGAAACACTTTGTTTGCACTGTGGTTTAAAAAGTAGAGACTCTCCGTGGTTTTCACCTTTTAGATATAATTCAGTTTGCTTTTGAGAAAACATCCCTTCAATGGAGAGATCAAGTCTGACACTGGCTTGAAAATGATTATGTAAAAGCTGAAAAGCTAAACTAATACATGTGTTCCATCCTGATTCCACTTTGTTGGGACACACAGGCAATGCTTCAAGTTCTGACAAGACGAGAAACCCTGGGAGCTCATGAAAGTATTTCTGGTGCTCATGACATAGCCGGCTTCTTGAACACTTTTAACCATATACTGTCCAAGCCCACATTGTCCTTTAGGCCTGTGAAGTCTAAGATGTCCCATTAAGAATCACTGATGCATCAAACCTCTTGGCTCATCAACCTCTTACACATCACTTTAACCATACATCGACATGTTTTATTGTCTACTTAGGTAAGACAGCATATTTTTCATACGTTTTAGACAAATACCAGCTACAGTTGTTGATTTTGTTACAGCTTTGCAATCTAGACAAAAGTTTGATGAGGGGAATAAGTCCTGATGATGAGTTCTCACTATAACAACATTATTGATTGAAGAATCAGTGGAAGAAACAATCTAATGGCATGAGATTCACTCTCAAATGTCTCCGCCATGTCCTTCACGTGGACTTACAAAAACATCAACCTACAGAATCTTAGCTCACTTCACTATCCCACTTAAATAATTTAGAAAATTACTCCATGAATCGATAAGGGGAGGTGGTGAGGCTCTAATGGAGATGCAAACTGTTCTGGTTGCCAACTTTGTGCAGGCACACAGGCAGATTATGGCAGAGCAGTCTGCAGCAATGGAAAAATTAAATAACAAACCAAAGGAAAGAAACAAAGGACAAGTCATAGGAAAATAGCTGGCTAATCATTAAACATGTATCAAGACCTACTTCTAGTTGAATGGGAGTGGACACTTAAAAAAAACAGATTGAATGGTTACGGTCAAGATAAAGCTCTTGGATTAATTAAGCTTTGCAAATATGAACATGAACAGCAAACTCAAAGCAGAACACTTGGATCTATAATGGCTTTCTAAATGGAGTACTTGACAAGGGTGGGTATGGACTGTGATTTAGTGTTTTCATTATAGTACTTAAACTACGTTGTTTCTAAGAGACGATATGCAATAGTCCACTCAATTATTCAGCAGTGATGATAACTTGTGGTCAGGTTCCATCTGTTCCTTGATACGGGCCTGAGGGATTTAATACGATGAGATCAGCTCCACACTCAGCTTCAGATGTCCTACTGCACATCTATCTTGAAACCTGATCCTTGAGATGAGAGAGACCCTCAGCTGAGGAACATATTTGGCACTAAAAACCCAATGACATCACTTTTTTCTTTTTTTGAACTCTCCATTCAGCCTCTCTTTGCTGTTTTCCTCTTGGACATTGTTTATTCTCTAAATGAGGATTGAGTGTTTGTGTTCTGCTCAATCTCTCAATCTGATGTACAGACTTGAGTTCTGTGACAAAACACAACCATTTTATCTCTTTTATTCTCTGTCCCCCACCACTTGAACTGAATGACATCACTTGGGGCTGCATTTAATCATTTCTGCTTTTCAGCTGTGATGGAGGATGGCATTGTGTAGCATAAATTACATACTGTACTCTTTAGCTTTTGAACTTAACTTTGTATAAACTCCACATAATGTAGCTAGACGGCTTTTACAGGACAAAAAAGTGGTTCTCAACCCTAGTTTGGGTACCTGGTTGGTTTCCATTACATTTTATCAGGGACTGATATACACATGGGACAGAGGGTGAACGCAAGCCTATCTGCCTTGAAGGATATAAAAAAACAACATGGCTATTGAGACTCAGCATTTTAAGTCCAATATGGACTATTAAGCCAGGCAAACAGACGAAGCAAAACTGAGCTCATTATGTGGCACACTTTCTATTATCTTTGTGTTTTGTCTCATTTCAGGTAAACACCCTCTTTCCTCTCAAGGCACATACTATGTGATGCAGCAGCTGTTGAGGAAGACTTTACCTCACTTTTTAAAGGAAAGCTGTTTAACTCAGCAGTGGTTCATTACTTTGCGATTACAGAGGAACTAAATTTGGTTTATATACTGTGCCGCTGCTTTTTAAAAGGTCATATATGGAAGAGTTGTAGCATGGTGCCCCACTGAACTTAAAGGTCCACTGTGTTGGATTTATGGGGGGGGTCTATTGGCAGAAATGGAAAACAATTTTCCTGATTATGTTTTCCTTACTGAACAATTACCTGAAACTAAGAATTGTTGTGTTTTTGTTACCTTAAAATGAGTCCTTTATATCTACACAGGAAGCTTCCACAGAGTCCACCACGTTGCACCGCCATGGTCCTACAGTAGCCCCGAATGGACAAACCAAACACTGGCTCTAGAGAGCACCTTTTGCAATTTTAGCAACCACTGTAGGTGCTAGAAACATCTAGCTTTTATATGAGCTCAGAGTCACGTAGTTAAATGTTTTTCAAGTACCACTATGCCCACATAAATTCAGTAAAAACAACACTAGTAGAGGTAAAGGTCTGACATCAGTAATGTGCTCACTACAGCTTTGCCTGCTATATATCTTAGCTTGGCAATAAAAATAATAATCTAAAACAATGAAGAAATAAACTACAAACAGAAAGCTAATTCCACATTTCTAAAGGCAGGTACTCGAACAGTTAACCACAACCTGAATTCCTGACAGTACCTAACTCCTTCCACATTTGGTCAGTCACTGTATCATGACTAGTGTGTTGTTGATGAAACTCTCTATTGTTCTAATGTTAATAGCACACCCAGTTTCTGGGAAAGCGTGTCTAGGCCGGGGGTCACTAATGCGGGGACAAACAACCCTTTTGAGTCCAATCTTACAGGTCACTGGACATGCATTGAGCACCAGTGTTACGCTCCCTCTCAGACTACAGTTAGATGGCCAACTGAACAGGCAACATTTCAAAACTGGTAATAGCATCAGCCAGTGGCCTCCGTGTCAAGCTCTCACCCAAATAACCTTATCTGCTTGCACTGACAGAGTAGAATGATGTAGGCCAAACAAGAGTCACAAGACACTGAGAGGCACAATCAAGGAGCTAGACATGCAGTGATTTGGGGCTAAGAGATGCCCTAAAATAGCTTGTGTGTCTAGACTCATGCAGACTACAATTAAGGAGGACTCCTTGTCACCCCAGTCACAAATTGAAGCATAAAGCCATTCATAGATCATCTTCATTCACAGATTTTCATTTGCGTCACCAGTTTACTGAGGCGTCAGTGACCACAATCCCGGCCTTTTCAAACAGGACCACCACATTAACCTCAGGCTAACCCAAGCCAGAGCCTTCTTGTTGTAAGTCATTCTTAAACACAGCTTTCTGTGGGCTTGGGTTGAGGCTCCCCTCCTATCTGGCTGATGAAAAGGCAAATTGGAGAGGCAAGGCACAAACACTGATATTCTCTAAGTTGTAGAAATGCTATGCTAAAATTGCCATAATTTTCTCATGTACTCTCCAACATCCCCTCAGTGCACAGAACTGTGGCACATCTCTTCACCCTCATTCATGGCATGAGACAAAGAGCCATACTTGCAGGCCGCCTCAACATCGGCACAACAGAACAGTAAAACATGCCATATTAAAACAGATTTGTATTTAATTGATTTACACTACCAATGAAATACCGTAACATAATGGACCATGGTGCCCCACCCACCATGGCATCCCACTGAACACTGTTAACCTACTGTTAGGCAATGCTTTGACAGCTGATAGCAGAGGGTGTGCGGTCACAAACACGCCAAATGTGGGCAAACAGCTTGGGTTAATTAAACATTACCTTTCATCAGGAAATAGCAGACAGGAAATAGTGTTCATGCTTAAAGCTACACGTTACAAACTAGCTAGGTGGCTAAGAAAGCAAATCAGAGCTTCACATTAATGTTACGTTAGTCTACACAGTATTCAGGAGAATCACGTCCCATAACGTTAGCCTGTCTTACGTCCAATTTTCAGGTTAAATCAGGCAGCTTTGTAGCTCCAACACATATTAGTTGAGACATTATTTAAACTCACTGGTGGTTGAATGAGACTGCCACTGACTTGCTTGTCTGTCCAGCCACCTTTTGTGATACCCGTTAACCTCTCTGGCTTATCATCAATCACACCGACGGTAACGTAGCTTCACACATCCCTACCACTCCTATCGTTACAAGCTTCGGTCAGTTTAGGGGGCCGAAACGCCGCCCCATTTTTTTCTTACCTCATATGGCAAAGTACACGACTTCTCTTGACCGTGCTGTCATCAAGTTTGCTAATTTTGCCACTCTCTGAAGTGCATAAACGCTTACAGCTGCATTGCTACATAGCTTGCTAGCTAGCTAGCTTGGTCAACTTTTCACTGGGCTTCCTGTTACAGCTTCCGCATAGCACGTTCCTTATCGTTTGTATCCATCAGCTGTTGTAGCGACGTTCAGGGGGATTTGTTCACATTCACAAAACGACCACTCGGCTGGGGGGCCAGCGGAACAACACCCACCGTGAGGTATCTTCCAACCACAGTCTGCAGTAGTTTTTATATGTCACATAAAACGCTGCCATATGGTATATCCACACTAGTTGTCACTTCACAAAGATGCTATTCCCCGAGGTGTTAACAGCGGCAGTAAATCTGTCCTATCATGACACTTGGATTGACAAGAGATTTTACCTTATTAGGTAACCTGTAGCGGTCTGCCCCCCTAAAAAGTACTATTATCCTGATTCACCACAAGTACAAGCAATACTTACCCTGTTAATACAGCTGCAGTGTGGATCTCCCCTTTCCTTCCCCCTCTTCCTTTTGTTCTGCTTTTTCTCTTGGTTCAGGCTGAGTAAGAGTTGACTGTAATGGTAACTTCTCTTTCTCTCTTCCCCTCTCCAGCTATTAGACCCTCCCCCTGTGCTTTTCAGTCTGGAAAAGGAATGACACCATCCTTCCAAACAAGTTCTTTCTCGTTTGACTTTGGCCCAGCACTTGTGTATTACTATGTAAACAGCACCTCTCTCTCTCTCTCTCTCTCTCTCTCTCTCTCTCTCTCTCTCTCTCTCTCTCTCTCTCTCTCTCTCTCTCTCTCTCTCTCTCTGTGTGTGTGTGTGTGTGTGTGTGTGTGTGTGTGTGTGTGTGTGTTCAAGGACTGTTCAATCATACCCCTCCTCTTCCTCCTCCTCTTGCTCTCCTTTCTCTCTGGATTCTTGCAGCATTCTTCAGTCAATGACATCAACCCTGTTGCCTCTCCTTGTAAGGTCAGACTGAGGGAATGAGGGAGCGAGAGGGAGGAAGAGATAATGGGGCTAGAGGCTTGATTAGATACAGGCACTAAAAGTGGGTTTTAAACACAAGGAGGTATGTAACGGCTGAAGAAAGTGTCTTCAAACTGGCCTGGGCTGTGGAAAAGTGTTTGCTATTGCAGCTTTATTTACTGTCAGGAACAAAATAAGACTGGTTTTCTGCCTTTCCTTCACTTGCCTCAACAGGCAAAGCTGATGATCAGATTGTAAAGACATTATTCTGTCTGCCAAGAGCGCTGCCACATCGTTATTTTCCTTGCACTAAGGCAGTAAACATGCAAAGGCTTAGACTGCTTCTCTGTACATGATTAGTACGCTTGATTATACGGAGTAAATACATATTATGGCTCTTTCTCAAGTGTGGCTGATCGTCATCCGGACAATAAGGATGTGATCGCACTCAAACTGGTGTTAAATGACACCTCCCATCCTGCACTTCAGACACTTCTATGACTTAATATCCTTTTATGTGTCATCCACACACACCACACATACCCTGGGTGACTCGTCTAGCACATGCCTTTATCTTATCACAGGCGTCGTCATTACTTGAACCAAGGGTGAAGTCTCATGTCTATTATTGACTCCTTTTGACGTCAGCTTGCTCTGACATTTCTTTATTTGTGACATTTTCTATTTTAACATGTTGAAAATGTTATCATTATTCTACAGTAAAAATGTCAGTAGGGTGAGACAGTTAACTCAAGAATTTCAGATTTTACTAGTTAGAGTCTCACTTTTGCATTAATATTCTATGCTTAGAGCTGAAATGATTAGTTTGATGTTTGATTAATTACTCAACAGATAATCAACTAGTCTAATATCTGATCAATGATTCAAGTTAGTTTTTAAACAGAAATACCAAAGAGTTGATGGTTTTGGCTTCTCCGGTGTGAGAATTTTCTGCTTTTCTTTATCCTGTGTGATAATAAACTGAATATCTTTAGGTTTTCGAGTCTTAATTTGACAAAACAAGCAATTTCATGATGTCACCTTGGGTTGTGAGGAATTGTGACAGTCATTGTTATTATTTGACATTTTATACACCTAATACAATTTATAAATAGAGAAAATAATCAGCAGATCTGTTATCCTACTGGCTAAAGGGTTTCTATGTCATGTCTTTGCTATTTGCTGAATTTGACTCTAAATAACGTTTTCTACGGATATCTTTCTGGTGAACATCGAGCGTGCACTCTTTACTCTGACTCATGGCACCTCCGTAAATTTGCCACCAACTCACAGATCACCACATGACGTTCAGCTCGTAACAAAGCGCCGTTGCACTTAATTCAGGTTGTGAAACCAAAGGCAAGGCTCTCCTGCAATCAGACATCTGCAGTAGCTGTTGTGTAACCTGTTGCTGCCTGATTCATGTCTGTGAACTGCAGGGAGTGGTCACTGGGGTCTTTGATAGCCTATTGTCCCGCAAGGAATGTTTCCAGTCTCTCCCCACTTCCACTGGGACAAAAAAAAAAATCTGTCGAATTTCCATTCAGAGATTTCCACAGTGACTATGGTGCAGCACTTTAAAAAAGCGTCCCTCGTCCTGGTGGCCGGCTCTCAGGCAGGTGACATGCAGGAAAAAGGGTCAGCGTTCATGTGCTGTTCCACATTTGAGCCATTTCGGGAGGTCGCTTTCAGTCTGAGCGGTGAGGGGAGTAAGGAAGCTGGAATGACACGAGAAATGCTCTTCTGTGCTTTTTCAGCCAGCTGCAAACATCGGGTGGTGCCATGGTGACTGAAGTTTGGAAAGTTTGAAGTAGGCAGGGAGAAGGCAGCTCTTGGGTCTAGTCAGTCTGGAGGTAAGACAAAAAAAAAACAAAAAAAAAAAACAGGAGGCCGTCAGAATCAGAGCCAGACAGCCTGGAATGCAGCCAGACCTTGGAATGAGCAGTTCCTCTCCCCCTCCCTCTCTAAAGTGCCATACTTCTCTCTCCCTCTCTCTTTTTCATGCTGCATTTTTTTAACCACTTTTCTCCCCCATTCCCTCCATTTCTCCATCAGCCCTCCATGTGATGCACTCTTATTTCCCTCCCCATCTTTCTTTCCGCACCACCCTCTCCACCTCCCACTGCTCGTGTGAGTCAGTACCTGCTCATAATACCTCAGTGCTCAGAGTTAATATCCTGATCTTGGATCATTTCCGATCTGCACTGAGGCACAGTCTCTCTCTCCGTCTCTGGGCATTCTGATTTTCTCAGCAAAGGAAAAGTGGGAAACCATTTGAATGCAAGGTGAATGTTTTTAGTCGCTCACACCCAAAGGCAGAGACCACGAGCAACAGCAGAGTACACTGTATATTTGTGTTCTGTCTGAGCACTTATAAATTATAACTTCGTATTGATTTCCACTTTTCCTCTGTCAGTATACCTTAAAATGTTGCACACACAATTTATTTATTTATTTTATAAAAATTTTATTGTCAAGCTTTCAAATTTTTATCAAAATATACCAAACCAATAAACACACACTGTTCCAGGCCCTTGCCACCCCAGCCCTCCCAGTAATAGGAAAAGACATTACAAAGAACTGCAGCCAGAGGCTTTTTTTAAACATTAAACAAAATTGTATAAGAGGGTGGAATATCCCTTTCTAAAATGTGACCTTTACAAGGGGAACACAGCTGTTCCCTGCAGAAAACCATTTACTGTAGCTGCAGAGAGAGGGAAGTTGGACTTCCATGCCATCACTTTCAGGCCCATAAAGCTACTTTTAAGCTACTTTTGTTCATATTCTTTCAAATATACTCAACATTTGCAAAATTTCCTAAAAACAAAGTTCTTTATACAGTCAGCATGATATTTTTCCACTGTTCTAAAGCACATCTCTGATCATTTAGGTCTGTGATAATGCATGCACAAATCCCCCCCAGTACACTAGAAACATAAAGTGCGGCCTGCAGTGGAGGGGGCAGTTGTTCCCGCAAAGCAAAAACCATTTAGCCATTAGGGAGAAATTCCAGGCGTGATTTAGACAGGATGAGAACCTGCATACTTGTGACAGAACATGGTCTCTTCTCTCGGCACCCAGAGGAAAAATCTCTCTGCTGCCAAACTGGCTTCCATTCAAGGCCAGTGTGAGACTGCAGTACCGCAGTTCCCCCAGCAGGTGTCAGGCTGATACACATTACTGTGGCGTGCTCAGAATGCCTCCGGGGAAGAAGATTCCCCCAGAATCTCTGAGAGCAGGCAAATCCACATCAGCTAGACATGTGATAAAGGGCGGGAGGGCGTGTAAAGGGGAAACTCATAGAAACTGACATACAGCATAAGAGACTGTTGAGGAGAATGGACACATGACAAGTAAGCTGGACACAGAAGCATCACTGGGGACAAACAGTGCAGCAGTGGGAGAATGTGGGGTAATTGCAGGAGAGACGGAAAGAGAATTGTAAATAATAGAGGAGGGTTGGGAACTCCTTGTACGCAAGGTTTTGTGTGAGTGCACAAACACACACAGACATCATGAGCGCAGAGACTCCTCATACCGCCCACACACAAATATAAAATACCCACAAAATATGTGTGCTGAAGAATTCCAGCTGGAAATGGTGAACTGCCAGCCCAAAGCATCAACTAATAATACACAAACTCCATCTCCCACTGGCTAAAACGAAGCTAATCACATAAGCATGGCCATTAGAAAACACCTTATGAGAGGCAGTCTCTTTCCTAACAGCATTTATATCTCTGCCTGGTCCCCACCCACCTCCTACGCCCCTTCCCCGCTCAAAAGCAAACCACAGAGAATTTCCTCCCCCATTTCTCTTTTCCCCCTTCATCTTTTTCTCTCTTTTTCTCCTCCCTCTGTCCACTCCCTTCACTTCGTATCTCCCTCCCCACTTATATTTTTTTTCTCCTTCATATGTGAAACCCAATGCAGCCTGGCTGTCACATACACACTCTCCCTCCCTCCTCAAGACACACACACACACATTCTCTGTCTAACTAACTTGGTGGCTCCTTGAGGGCAGATGCGTAACATGTGGTTCCAATTAACACATGTAATAACACACATGAGCAGCAGTTAGGTTCAGCAGAGCACACACTAAAGATGTATGGAAAGCAGTGGGCAGTAATGAAGCAAAGACAGCGTGAAATGGAAAAATGGCATCTTTTAGAGGAGTTTAACCAGTCAGAGCTAGTTTTTGTTTAAAGAAAACCTTGGCCAACCTTTAGAATGACTTTGGAAACGGGCGTTTTCATTCATCAGCACAGAATATCTTTAATGTGCCTGAGCAAGACAATATTAAAGCTGTTATTCATTATCCTTGAGGTGCAACCGACAGATAGTGACAGGTACATGAAAGCTACTGATTACAGCAACGAGGTGTGCGTGGGTCCCCGAGATAATATTAAACAAGGACTGATGCATTTAAATTCAGCGCAGCATCATCACCCCAGATAAGAAAACAAGAGACGTGCCGACAGGAGCATGCTAGAAGTCATCTGTGTCATGTGCTGCAAGGCGGTTTCATGTCATTACACATGCTTTGTTAGCCTTGTTGTAAACGTGTGTGTAGGAGTTAGAAAGGCAATGAAAGGGAGTCATCTTTGTGAATCGCTCATGTATCATGAGTGAGATTAGTGTCAAGAATTTATTTCTTCCTCTGTGGTTGACCTTGTCTCGCATTGTCGGTATCACAGATCACCAGATTGTCAGGTGTACTCTGTATGTATGTGTGTGTTTGTGTACATGTGTGTATATATACAGCTAAAGTTAAGATTCATTATCAGTTAAACTGAACATTGTGTCCTCATTTATTTGCTTTGTCTGTAAAACATGAGAAAACAGTTCAAAATGCCCGTCACGTCTTTCTTAAGCTCAAGGTTACATCATAAAATGCCTTGTATTCTTCGACCAACAGTCCAAAACCAAGAGAGGTTCAGTTTATTGTAAACGTAAGAGAAGGAAAAGCAGCAAAATCTCTCAAACAGCTTTAAATTGATTATCAAGATAGCTGCAGATTCCATCGATTAATCAGCTAATTGCTACAGCTCTAGTGTGTGAGTGTGTTTGTGTCCTATCTACGAGAACCAGATATAAATTGCATTGAAAAGGAGCGACATGTAGAGCAGGATAGAGACACCTAGATTACCTGAGGATATCAGAGATGCGTCGGCGAAGAGAGAGACTGACTGAAGCATTATAGAGACTTCCAGACAGCGACTGACAGAGTGACGGGCAGATGGAGGGGGAATTGAGAGCCAGAGAGAAAAACAGGGGTTGAAGACAATATACTCAGTCTGCAATTATCCGTGTCAGAGGGGAGTATGTTTTTTTTTTTTTTAATCAGGCTCAGGGTGTGTGAGCTAACAGTCCAGAGCGAAGCTGACCCTTCATCAGCCCATTGCCTCGTCTCCTCTGTCCCAGTGGAATCCAACAGAGAGAGCAAACACACATCTATATATAAACCCACAGTGCAGGGATTGGCTGGATTATGTGTGATTTGTCATGTCTGGCAAGTCACACATCCACTGTAAACTCTTTCATTCTGTATCACATCCATGCCTCTGCATCTCTTTTTCTGTATCTATTCAGTCTTAAAGTCAGTGATTCGATTTTTTGTTTTTTTTTTCCTCCGTCCAGTCTGGACTGCTAATTTTCATTTCACACAGCGTCCTCTCCACACCTCTCCCGCACATGACTCAACTGTTCTTTGCTCTCCTTCCCATCACTCTCCCCATCTGTCCATGTCTTTGTCTCTCTGTCCTTCCATCTGTTGTGCTCTCTTCCTCTCTTTCTTCTTCACCCCATGTATGTTAAGTCAACAAAACGCAGTGACCATGCATCCCTCTCCGCTGTCCAGACTGTTCCCGTGTCATTTGCCGGGCAAACACTTACAGAAGAAGCACACATAAATGTGTAATTAGCAAGGAGAAGGGACGGGGGCTTCCCAGACAGAAGCGGAGTAAGAGGAGTAAGAAAGACAGGGAAGAGAGAAAGTGTTGATATGAAGTGGGGTTTAGAGGGAAGGTGGAGGGGTTAGGTGTGGTGGTGTTAGAGATAGAGATGCAAGCCAAATGAGAGCGTCAGATGTAGATAAAAGAGCTCCTCGGTTTTTTTCTCTCCAGGGAACACGGGATGAAGGGAAGGAGGAAGAACAGAGGAAGATGCTGGGATGTGATTCAGAGTGAACAGAAAGCAAGATATAGAGACGACTGAGGGGCGGATCAATACAGAGAGACGACAGAGAAAGAGGTGGAGACTCAGCACCGGCTCGAGTGTGAAGGAAAACCCGCTTCTGTTTTTTTTTTCTTTCAGGATTGTTTAGTATTGGTGTATGTGCGTGCATGTTTTTGAGCGAGCGGTGCGAGGGAGGGTGATCGAGAGGGAGATGGAGAGGGGAGAGGCGCGAGGAAACCGCTGCAGTGCATTGTTAGGCTGAGCGCACACAGGAGAGGGAGACAGAGAGAGAATCCCCCATTTTAGCTCAACAATATTACAGCAGTGCAGAGATATCTACAACAATGGCAGCCCGGCACTTTCAGCTCTGTGCTATTGATCTTGTAGTGGCAACCCAATACACACACAGTCAGTCTAATTGTTGTTTCAGCCTCTCGTTAGATTAATGTGTGTGGTTGTTTTGATTTTTCTGGTTTCCAAATTATCCAGTCATATTGTCAGTCAGTCCCAAAAACTCAAGTAAATGGAATAATAGCTGCAAATTGAAATGGATGTTATAAACCTAATATTGCAGGTAATATTGGTGATATTGATGCATTTTATGAAAATAACAAAAACAAATATTTGTTCTTAAATAACACCAATTACACCTCACATCTTTATTTAGTCTCAATCTATTTCCCTCAGGCATACTGACTTACTAACCGGATCTCTTCTAAGACACTGCACCGGAGAGAGGGAGCGAGAGAGAGAGAGAGAGAGAGAGGGATGGAGAGGGAGGGAGGGAGAGAGAGTGTGAGTGATCGAGCGGGTGCAGGAGGGAGAGAGGAAAAGAGAGAGCGCAGGAGAGCAAGAAAAAGAAGCTAGAGCCGAGAGAAAGAGAGTCGCAGGAGCAAGAGGGAGAATGCACGGTGTCTGGGCAACACTTCCACGCTTGTATCCAGGGCCTTTGTGAATACACCATGGGATGCATCGGCTCCAGGAGACTGAGTAAGCGCCGCTTCTCTTCCCTCTCATTGCGGGCTAGAGGGGGGTTTGGGGGAGGGGGGGGGGGTGTTGAGGTGGACGATGGGGTTCTTGCAGGACTGAGGGTTTGCGTGGAGACTGTGGCCAGGCTGTGAATATGTGTGTATGTGTGAACGTATATGAGTGTGAGCTGTTGCCTTCTCCTTCAGTGCAGAGCAGAAGCAAGCTGTAGATGCATGCTCACAGAGGCTGTGTACACAGTATACAGGCAAGATGTCAGAGACAATATGTGTTAAAATGTGCTACTGTGTGTGTGGTTGCATCCCCCACCTCCCCACTCCCCTCCCTCCCTCCCCCCATCCCTTGATTTATGATGCTGTTTGGCAGTATGTATACGTGTGTGAGTAGGAGGCAGAGAGGGATGGAGAGGAGAGAGAGGCGGGAGAGGGAAACGCTGTGATAGTGCTTGTTTATAGGGTGGTATGGCTTGGAGAAAGAAATGAAAAAGAGAAAAGGGATAATTGTCACGGGTGTTTGCACAGTTAGTCATTATTTGCATAAATAATAGGGATAGAGAGGGATAAGGAAACGAGTAGCAGAGCAAGAATTTCAGTGCAGGCTGGCGGGCGGACAGGGAGGAGGGGAGACGGACGGATGGCGATGGAGAGAGGGGGAGAGAGAGGGAGGGGCAAGTATATGCAGGCGAGGTTGTGTGGGATTAATGGGAGTTTTCAGGTGAGGACCCTCCTGGATAAACCCATAGATGACATGTTAAGAAAACCAACATCAGGACTGCTGCTAAGTGGGGAAAAGACTGGGAGGGGTTGTATAGAGAATCACTGGTGGTAAACAGTCAGCTATTTACATGAGTGTAGTTCAGATATGTTGGAGTGCACATTCAGGTGCTGCACGTCTTATTGCGCTCAAAGGTAAAAATAAACACAGACTCCCTTTGGTGTTAAATATTAATGAGCCACTTAGCAAGTCACACTCTTCATCATATTCATGGCAAAGCATCAGTCTGAACACATATTTTAACATTGCTCTGAAAAGTGCATAACCTTTACATGGGGTCGTGAATGTCAAAACCAGACCAGACAGGATCTCCAGTGTGCTTGTGCAGCACGCACCTTGTACCCCCCCCCACCCCAGCCCCCCCACCCCCAACCCCCACCCCCCCTTAACTGCATGTAAATTCTTGATGAAGTGGATTTTAAAAATATCTACAATATGCAAGTGCAGAAGAAAGAGTACTACATGACACAGTTAGGAAGGCAGGTGTGAACTGAATACAGCAGAAGCAGTGTCACAGCAGCTAGGGACGTCCAGATTACAGTATTTGACAGATTGCAGAACAGGAGAGGAGGTTAGGATGATCTGTCAACACACGGGTCAAGACAGGAGCCCAGCCACGGGAAATAATGTGATTGAAGTAGACAGAAGGCTTTGGAAAGGTGCCACATTAATCTGACTGTGAGCCACCTGAATACTGATGCTCATTTTTAGACAAGTGATCACAGGAGCTTAAGGATCCAATAAGACTGGTTCAGTAATAGCAGTTGCATTGTCTAATCAGGGATAAGTGATGGAGAGCTGTGATAAAGGAGAATATGCATAAGTACACATCCAAAGTGCATGCAGCAGCGATTGTACGTCTACTTAATGGAATATTTCTCTCCAGCTTGTAGTTATTTTAAGATGTGTGCGCTGTAATCTTACATGAATGCGTAAATAAACAGTACTTAAGAGAAGCAAGACCAGCAGCTTGTGTGCTTGAGTCTGCGATGCTCTCGTAAGCAACAGAATCAGCAGCAGTGTTGCCAGTCTAGAGGCGCGGTTGTGTTTATCCTGGGTGAGAATGGCTTTAGCGTGCGCTATTGATCGGCCTTCTCGACTGCAGTCCATGCTGCCAAGCAGAGATCAACAGGAGGAGCAGCAGCACTGGATCTGTGTCTGTACGGGAGTAGCCCTGATGTATCTGTCTGCCCGCTGGTAACACTATCTCTCCCAGCTCCATCATATCTGGGAGTGTGCCCCGTGGTCAGGCTGTGATATCTGTTTGTACCCACACGCTGCCATAGCATGTTATCTATTCCTGTGACATAATGCATGGCAACCTGCAGGAAACTATACATCTTATTTTGTTTTGGATGCCACAGGTAATGTGACATCAAAGAAACTATAGTGGCATCTTTTTAGCTGCAGCAATCTTAAAAGAAACCCTTATTATCTCTTGTGAGGACAATGATTTACCCTGCATCACTCAACACTGATGTCACTTGGCGATTTCAATTTGTCTAAACAAAAATACTGTAGGTGTCATGTGAGTTTGTGGCTGTTAATTCAGACACAGTAGGAAAATCAGGCTTAACATGAATACCAGCGTTATGTTTTTTTGCCAATAAAATGTTCAGTCTTCAAAGAATAAATTCCTTATCCTTGCAGCAGGTACAGTGCACTGTATGTTAACAGTTATTCTGGGTTATGCTTTAAACTCAGAGTGTAGGAAAGGTACTGACCCCAACCCTTTAAAGATGTGCTTTAACCCAGCTCACCCTCGCTGATACTGGGTCAGGTGAAGACAGACATTGATGTGCAGAAGATGAGGTGTCTGCATCCATCACCACTTCAGAGAGCAAAGGCCTTGAGAAGCAGTTGTTGGGAGGTGCACATTGTTCTTCACCTCATCAGTGAGGAAAGGCAATGAGATCTACTGCGAAATAACTGTATTTTCCTCAGTGACTCAGCTTGCGTGTGCAGTACACAGCTTATGTATGCCTCATTGAGAGCAAATTTCTGCCAAACACAGTGTTAGTAATTCTGTTACAGCACCATGATGTTGATCACATTTGTAGATGTAGTGTTGATAATGCTATTACCCATAATTGTGCTAAAAGCTACACATCAGGAGCGTTTTTCTGTAGCCAGCTACCAGGCCACACCACACATGTGAGTCCTGGAAACATTAATCACTCTATAATTTAGGGCATTATGTGCAGTGTGAAGATAACTGCTACGGGTCAGGCTGCGGTGGTGAAATTATAGATATGAATGTGGGACGTTATGGCCTCGCTCACCTGTTTGTGCAGCCTCGAAACAGGCTCCCTCTCTTTCTCTAAGTTAGCTTAGCTAAAGTGCTGCTGCTGACACACCACTCACTGATTCAATAAGCACTAATAGCCAGTTCTGTGCGCGTGTGTGAGTGTCTGCTCATATATTTTTCCGGTACTGATTGAAATGTGTTTATAGTGCAGAGTATTACAAGTGCTGAAAGCTGGCATCAAATGTCTGGTCATATTCAAAATCTTGTTTGCTCGCTCTTTGATCAGATAGTTCCTGAAATTTTGCCAATTTGAAACTATTCATTGTATTCAAAGTTCTCGTGCAGCTGCTGTATTTAACATTTGAGAACGGGTTTCTCTATGTTTGTCTGCATGTTCACGTGTATGTACAGTCTGTGTTCATGCATGGACCAATGAGTGACCTCTTGTTTACATCTGCCTCTCGCATGATCGTGCTCTTGCTGCTATATTTATGTACACGTGGGCCCATGTGTGTGGGTGTGAATACAGTATAGGCACCACTGTTGCCTCGAAATGTTGTCCCATCACTCTGTGCTGCGCTACAGAAAGGGATTTCCTGCCATTGAATTAAAAAGAAAACCAAACACCCCCGCTGCACAGCGCCTTTACACACATTCCTGCAATCATTGAGCAACCATGTCCCAGCATTTGCCAGTTTGCAGTTTGCCTGCAAACTGGCAAATCTGGCAGACTGAGGTGGAGGCTGATTGATGGCTTCTGTTCAGGTTGGAAAAGCCTTGTACACATGAACGCATTCAAGGTGAATGACTCAGTGATGTAGTGCCTCAGAGAGACAGTGGGACCTGATGACCCTTACCTGTGTGTGTGTCAGTGTGTGTGTATGCTTATACATCCAAGGTCTCCAATGTAGCACATATAGCGTAAGGCCTTTACCTCCAGATTTATGTGAGTGTGAGTGCCTCTGTGTCATGTTCTCTGCTCTGTGCCTTGTTACTGGATGCCAGATTACAAGCCTGGATCATTGTGGGAGAGGAATTGATTTAAATGTATTAGGGCGTGTGTGTGCGTGTGCCCTTGTACATATCATTTACAGTCCGTACATGCATGTGGCAGATCAGAAGTAAGAGGCCTGTGTGTGTGGGCACATGACAGCACGTGTTTCTGTAAACAATGTGACTCAGCCACAGAGTGTGTTATGAAATTGAAACATAATGCTGTGAAAGAGAGAAATTCATCCCTACAGTTTGATCTGTGTGTGAGTGTGAGTGTGCGTGTGAATTTATGTGCATTTGAAGATGTGCTCGGCATCAACCAGCGGTGATTGTCTCGGTGTTATCTGCAGCTACTTACCACTTCAATGCTGATAAAGAAAAAAGGCCACGTTCTCAAAGACGGGAAGTCTCCTTTAAATATCAAGAGCGTGGAAATAAAGATTTCCTCGATACAATGTCTGTACACATAACCAGGATGCTTTCCTCCGCCCCTGCGGGTTTGCTTCCCTTCATGTAAACGCAATCCGTTAACAGCATTTTTTTTTCCTTTTCAGGACTAAGTGCTCATGATATCTATAGCAGGCCATTACAGTGTTTGTGGGAGTGATCAGGTTTATGCTGGGCTGCAGCTGCGTATACCAAGATACTACAAGCTGTAGATTTTTAGTTACCACAGCCGATGCAGCAGTGACTGCTGTAACCTATTTCACAGAATGGCAGCCACATTCATGCCTAACAGATTAATGAGGCGTGTCAGATCTGCCGATGACAGGGGCATGTAGATTGAGAATGTCATAAAGTAGTTCATGCTGTGCTTGAGTGTCTGTTTAAGTGTATGCCAGAGCCCCTTCATCTGCACGGATTATGTCCTGAGACACACTTAGCTCAATTTCCCTCAACCAAACTCTCAGAACCATCTGGGCTCCGGTCCTCAGCTGTGTTCTTGCTGAACTCTGGAGCTCAGTAACCTGGCCTCTGCACATATCGCTGCAAGAGGGCTGCCATCCAAGCCGGTACCCCATCGTGGCAACCAGCCTGACTGCAGCTGTCATGGTAAACAAGCACCAAGCCCCCTGGTTCTCCGCCGTTACTGCTGCAGGGCAGTGGGAGTACAAAAGACAGATGACGCTCAAATGCTTCCCACTTCAGCGGGAGATGTCAAGCCACTACAGTCAGAGCCGGAGTTGACAGTGCAGCCGCTGCAGATCTTTGGTTGTTCGTTACGCACGGCCGCGCTGCTCCCTCTTTTTTTCTCCTCCATCTCCCCACCCTCCCTCCTCCTCGCTCTCTCTCCTCGGCTGAGCTAAGCCTGGCTCCCCTATGACCGCAGGGGGGTATCCAGCGCCGCACCGCTGTGTATGCGGGGGAGGAGGGAGAGTGCCAGGGGAAGAAAAGCTGGCTCAGAGCTCTGGTCATGTGCTCTGTTGTTGTTGCTGTTTCCTCAAGGAGGGATCCTGCTCGGCTTCTCTGGAACAGAATTACGCATTCGCTTACTGTGCTGCTGAGAGCCCAAGAG
Source organism: Chaetodon trifascialis (assembly GCF_039877785.1). Lineage (NCBI taxonomy): Eukaryota > Metazoa > Chordata > Actinopteri > Chaetodontiformes > Chaetodontidae > Chaetodon > Chaetodon trifascialis. Next base: position 20,812,907 of record NC_092062.1, on the reverse strand, counting down.
CATCACCTACACGAGGGCAGAAATACAGAGCGTGCCATGGCTTAAGAGACCAGCAAGGTGCTGGGTAATGACTGCTGACCCATCATCTATAGAGATATTCTTAGACCTATAGACAAAGCACAGCATAATATAGGCAGCCAAACCCTCGTAGCTCACTTCATAAATAGCACATGCTTTGATGTAATCTCATATGAGGCTGAAGCTCGCAGACACTAGAAAATACACATACAAAGGTGCATACACTGCACTTAATGTTTCTGGCCCATTGCTGTGTAGATGCTAGAGGGCTTCCCAGTGATGGTTTGTACTGCTGCAGTCCAGAGGACTCTTGAGCCATATTGTGATTCATGTGGGGAGAGAGTGACTGCTAATTTACTAATTGGCCAAAGGAGGCTGAGAGGTGGAGAGGGGAGACACCGAAAAAACTAAAGAGACGGAGGCAAACAGAGGAGGAGAGGGAGCAGCAATGTGTGTGCCTTAAACTGTATGTTGCTGTAGGTCCAGTGCATGTGGGTGTGCATATATGTTCAGTTCGTGTTTGCAGGGCAGCTTTTTAACCCAGATGGGGAAGAAATCTGGGACACTCTCTCACACCCAGGCAGAAAATGAGACATCTAACTGATGTCAGCCAATAAGTAACCATCTCACGCCACACTCCACTGTGCCAAAAATCAAACACGCCTGACTAATCCTTCAGAGGTCACATAGAGTTCATTTGTAATCGTGAAAGTAGCATTAGAAAATAAATATGTCCACCCTCTGGATGCAGAGCAGTTCTTTATATGCTGTTTTCTTTTTCAGGAACGCCTTGTTCACACTCACAGTTTCTCACAGCTTAATAGCAAAAAAGGTGGATTTGCAGCAGTGCAGGGATTTCTGTCAACAGCTGCTGCTTAGTGCACAGTTAAACACAGTTAAATCACCTTTGCTCAAAATGAGTACATTATGTTACCAAAACGGCCTTTCACACAAAGAAATACTGTCAATCAGAAACAGCAGTGTTGTGTTTCAATGTCATGTTTGGCTCATCATTGTACAAAGTCCTCCACTGACGGAGACCTTGCAAATGTTCCATTTTTCTGTCCTGCATTGAGATCCATCATAATGCACTACAGAAAGAAGACGTTTGCCTTTTGTATCAGCAGCGTCTTCTCACATGTAGAACTGGAGTGAGGATGGGTTGATGTGACATTTTGGACATTCATTTTATCAGTATTTGATAGTAGTATAGTGTAGTATTACACTTTCATGAAACTTGCAAAGACACTCTGAATTTTAGTCCCTGTTGTATAGCTCAAGACCCTTCTTGCTGCTTCCTGTAAATGTTCACGTCTGTGTTAAAGATTTGCACTGTGGTGTCCAAGCCCAAGCAGAGATACCTGGGTGATGTTTCCAGGCTGTGTAGCACTGCCTGTGACTAGGAAATTGACTTTCATACATAAAACCAGTGCAGTGTTCCTTAAGGCAAATTTACCTGATAACGCACAACCAAACAGCTATTTATACACGCAGTAACTTTGTGCACCTTCAGTTGTGATGTCCAGAGATATTTAGGGAAGTACCAACTGTAGGGAAAATACATAAAGTGGGTTGAGGGAAAGTGGGTCGAACCAAACAAGAGATAAAATACTCCTCTAAGTAGCTCCTCACAATGTGTTAAAGTTCCTCTCCTGGCATAGATTAAACCCAGAAAAACCCATCTCTGTACATCAAAATGACATATTTAGAAGTTTTTCCATGAAGAAAAAAATCCCCTCATGTCTCAGAATTGCTTATATGTAACTACACCTTTCCTTCATTTAGTATGCACAGAGCTATGCATATGCAAATAGTACCCACCTGTATCTCCACCCACTCCTCCATTCCTTGCCTGCAGCTCAGGCGTACCTGCTCACCTTTGACTTTGCTCTTCAAACACACGAGCCTCTGCTTGTTTTCTGTTTTGCTAGCTGCTGTATGTTACACAGTAGCAGGATGTAATAGAGGAGAAATTCATCCACACATGTTCAAACCAGAAACTGATTTTGACTCTGAAGAAGAAGAGTAAATTGTACAGAGTCACCCACAAGTCGATGTATCAGAATGGCATTTTATGTATTGCTATCTATTGCATTAGAAATGTAACTGTAATTGATAACATCTGACTTTGTCTTGACTGTGATACATGATAATGAAAGCTCCAGCCTGCACAGTGATGGGATTGGTTCATTGGTTCAACCATCCCCTGGACATGCAATGAAGGTCAAAACTTGATTTTCATTGAAGTGAGTCTTCAAGTATCACAGACTGATGATGCATAATATTGTGTTAACTGCACAAATGAAGCAAGGTGATCCTGATTTGTAGTTGGCGCACCCTTCCCTGTGCCAGTGAAGAGGGTCAGTTTCTGGAATGAAGCCTGTCCCTCGTCTCCTGCCCTCGCAGTGATCTGATGTGACTGGATGGAGTTCAGAGGGAAGGGTAATATCTGAGAGCCCAACAGAGACAGAGTGGAGCTGATGTTTGTGAATCACTGGGTCAGTGGGTCACAGACATCACTGGACATCCAGAGAGCCAACAACTCTCTGTGTTTCTCAGAGCTCCCGAGGAGGCGCTCTTGATTGCCAGATGCAGCTGTGAAAAATGTGATTGGCTCAGCAACACGCATGTAAACACACAGACGCACAGAGTGCTGATACAGGAGTGAACCCCTCTGAGAGTTGTGCACATAGACCCTCTGATACAGAGAGCAGGCACCTAGAGACTGAAGCTGTGTTTAAACTCCATTACCAGGACAGTCTCTCTAATTAAACCAATGTTTTAATTAGGATTTGGACGGCCAGGAAAGAGGAGGGATAATAATGTTCATTTATCCAACAGAGAGCGCGTGTTCCAGATGACTCCCATCATCAGTATGCTGGGTGGACGGCTTTGTGCCTGATCTGCTGCTGACTCTTCATAGTGCATTACGCAGTGAAAAGCAAGTGTCATTTACATGTAGGGGAAATTCATTAAGAAGAGAAAGACTGGTGATAAGACTCCTTCGACAGAGGAGGCCCACATAAAGGATGCCCCAGAGGATAGACGCTGGTGGTGATGGAGTAAAGCCTGCAGCTGGTTGATGGAGACTCTCTCTCCCATGAGCATCCTGTATGTCATGGTGGTCATGGTGAGGTGGTGGGCTGCACAAAAGTGGGTCTGTAGTTGTGCAGTTGGTCTGATCTCTCTTATTTACACCAATCCACTTCATCATATTCGCCATAAGAAGTTATCTCGTGTAGATAATGGGAGGAAGTTCTCGAGTCATAAGTTGAGGAGTTACCAGTCAAACATTTATTTTCAAAGGCAATTATATTCTGATCTGATATCTGAGAAATAGCAGAAATTCACCTGCAGAGGAGTAAAGGCAGAACATGAGAGAAAGATCCTCCATATTGAACTTTAGCCAGCGCTTCATGAATGGCAGGAGTACGAGTGGAGGCAAAGCTCCTTTTGTGATGTGACTGAGGATTAAATACAAAGACTAAAAATCTGTTTTCCTTCTCTCCCTTCTCTCTCTCTGTTTGTCTCTTCCTTTACCCTGCTCTCAGCGGCAGATGGCGTGCCAGTCCAGAAGGATGGGGAGCAGGTAAGTCCTCTGGCTCGCCCCTCGTGTTGACTTCCTCTGACGGCGGACGGTTGTCACTCCACCTGAGGAATCAACACGGCCGCTGATTTAAAACCCGTAGCTCCACGATGAGCTACGGCAGCTCACTGCGGTGCCCTCGAGGTGCCCGTGCTTATGCTAGTAGATTAGTAAAGTAGCACACATCACGTCAGTGTCAGTTGCTTACTTCCACCACGCTTCCCTGCGCAGGGCGGGGCGGCGTAGCTGGAAGGCTGAACAGCCGCTGGTTCGGTTGGCTCATTGCTGCTGCTAAGACGTCTGTTGCTTGATGTCCGTCCGACAGAGTCGCTGCTCAGTGCTGGTTCAAAGCAAAACAGCAGAGGCATCCTTTTCTCTTTCTCCAACTTCTTACACACCATTACTATCCTCTCCTTTCCGCTCCTGCTGCTATACTGATCCCATACTCTAACTGATCCCTCTGAGACAGGACACAGGAGAGGGAACCATTTTGGACTAAAATGTAGAGAACTCTACTTTTTCACCAAATGCACCGTGGACTGATTCCATCATTTATTTATGCATGGTGTCCCAGAATGCCCTTTGGTTCCTTCGGAGAGGACAGAAACAACTGCACACACACACACACACACACACACACACACACACACACACACACACATCAGTGTTGTCAGGAACATAGGAAAAGCTGCTTCAAGGGGCCCAGCTCAAGCACTCAAGTGTGTTAAATCTCTCATCACACCCACTGCTGTGGAGCGAGAGGAAGAAAGCGAGAGAGAGAGAGATGAACAGAAAGTCAAAGAGCGAGGAAGAGGGAGCAAAGAATAGAATTACAAGAAAAAGAAGGAGTGAGGAAAAGGAACGGAAAGAGGCTGATATCGATTAACACGAGCTATCTGGATGCACGCCGCACAAAGCTGATGGAGATAGTGAACACGACCCTGGTAGTCACTCCTTCATTATGTCACTCATTAAATGACCTTTTGTTTGCGTTTAACAATCCAGAGACGATAAGCAACAAAGCAAATGTACTCAAGTACGGTGGTTATGATGAAGTGGTAGTTTATTGAAGTACTTATACCTTATGCTACTTTATATATCTACTCCACACCAAGACAGAGGGAAAGATTGCACTTCTTATTCTTCTTAGTTACTTGATTAAAATTATACATAAAGAATGAGTGTAAAAAAATCTGATTCTTTATAGATTAAACCAGCAACAGTATACTGTACAAAGTAATTAAAATGAGCTTAATCACTTTCAACACTGAAATGCTGCTTACATGTTAATAAAATTCCTTTCACTTTTAATACTTTAATCACGTTTCGATGAAAATACCTCTGTAAACTTTTTAAAGCATGACTTTTGTTTCTGATTGAGTACATTCCACATTATGGAGTTTCTATTTTTCATTCAAAACCCATTTTTGAGCTCAAAGGAATAGTTTGACAACTTGGAAAATACACTCACTCAGTTTCTTGCAGAGAGCAGAGATGAGATGAGACGAGTATGATGAAGATTGATGCCACTCTCCCACTCTATATGCTAAATATGAAGTTACAGGGAGCAGCTGGGTAGCTTAGCTTAGCATAAAGACTGGAAACAGAGGGGCATAGCAGTTCAAAGCTAGCTGATTCTGCCTGCCAGTACCTCTAAGGTTCACTAATCAACCTAATATATCCTGTTTGTTTAATCTGTACAAAACCATTGTGGTTTCATGGAGGTGCCACACGCTTTCTTGGCCAGGTACAGAAACATCCTGATATTAGGATTTTTAGGGTTTTTCCACGGGTACTTTTGGCTGTGCCAAGTCAAATTATGCCATGTTGATTTGTGCTTTCATAAATGCGCCGTTGCTCCACTTCGAGCTGGGAGATGGCTGTGGTGACGTCAGATGGCTTGCGGTCTCATCAGATGGACTGTGGTGACGTCAGTCATCATTCAGCGGCATGTTTAAAATAACCTCTGCTGCTATTGCCAGATATAGCAGATACTTCATCCTCTTTAATTATCCTGTCTCTGTTTTTCAAACAGTTTAGAGAAGATGCCAAAATCATAGCAACAATCTGAAAATCCATGATGATTAGTAGCTGGCTACCAACAATCAGTGGTTAAATGACCAACTCAAGACTAGCGTGCCATCCTATGCTATTGCGGTCCTGAAATTGCAGGCTCCTTGATTGCAGGAACATACTACTCCTGCCATCAGCTGAAGACATGCTTTCAAGTGGGCCACCCTGTTGTAATGGAGGTGCAAATCCCTTCCGTGCTGGACCGAGTCAAGCCAAGCTAGCTCATGTGTATGGAAAAGAGCTACAAGCTAGCTTTGGACAGAGTCAGGCTAGTCGCCCCCCCTGTTCTCTGACTTTATGCTGAGCGACCCTAACAAGCTCCAGCATCATATTTACTGTGCAAACATGGGACAAACAAGAAAGTAAAGGATCTTCTTCCACCACTTCTGTTTACATTGCAGGGTGTCAAATTCAGTATATAAAGCTGGAGACATGACCGCCTTTGTGAGCTAAATTCTAAGAGAAATACAATTGGCGAGCAGGATGGGCTGTGTGCTAAATGTTGGGGAGCAGCGAGACTCGTCCAGTGTTGTTGTTCAGCCTCGACTGTCTGTGCAGATCGACGGGAAGGTGAAAACATTTCAGCACAGCCACTAACCCACCAGTGTCCCCAGTCTAGTTAGTGTCAGTCCAGCTGATAGAGAGGAATGGTGTGGCAGAGGCTGCTGCTTATCTGCTTTGTCCCCAGCATCTGCCTTCACACACACACACACACACACACACACACACACACACACACACACACACACACACACACACACACACACACACACACACACACACACACAGTCCCCTTCCTCCTGTTAGCCTCAGTCCCCTGTCTGTCTGTAGCATCAGATATCGTTCGACACAGCACTGACATCTCTCTCTCTCTCTCTCTCTCTCTCTCTCTCTCTCTCTCTCTCTCTCTCTCTCTCTCTCTTGCGCTCACTCACGATTTTCCGCTGGCTTTCAGTGTTTTTGGCAGCACATGTAGCCAAAGAGGAGACTCATTCATCCGTAGCATATTCACTCTGCTATACATAACTAAGAAAATAAACTGATCCGCTGTTTAATCCCTTCTCCTTGTCATTCTGGTCCTTGACTCCTGCCTTCCTCGTTCCTGGAAAATCCTGTGTATCTGTCTCTCTCTTCCCCCTCTCCCTTCTCTTAATTTCTTTCTCTCCCCCTGCATGTCTGATGTGCAATCCCCCCTCTGTCCCTCCTCTCTTTGTCTTCTCCCATTTCCCCTCCCATGCATGTCAATGTGCTCTCTGTCCTGTCACTCTCTCACTCTTTCCCCATCCCTCTTTCCTCCTATTTCTCTTCCTCAGCATGGACGTTCAGAATTTTCATGGGAAGGAATCAATGTAAGTGTTGTGACACCATTCCTTCATCTACTGCCTCTCTTTTCTCTATTTGTCTCCCTCACCTGTTTTGATTTAACTCACCCTTTAGCGATCAGCTCTTCCCTCCCCTCCCCCTCACGACCCCCCTCCACCTCGGCTTTACAGTCGATCTCTTTCGGTGTATCGTAGTGGTTCACGGTCATGAGCACAATCAGAATCACTTATTGGTGCAGAATAAGATAAAGAACGCAGTAACCCGGAATCAGGATTTGGGTAATGCAGATGTTATCTTTTGTATTAACCCAACATCTCCATCACTTCTCCTCTCCACTCACCCCTCTCTAACACACACTGTCTCGATGTCTCTGTGTGCTCTGTCACACGTCCCATACTATCCTTTTCTCTCCGCTTCTTCCCCGTCCTCCATTCCTCTGTCTTCTCTCCCTCTAGCTGTCTATGGAAGACACCACGTCAATCCTGCCTCGGCTCAAGAGGAACTCAAACGCCTATGGCATCGGGGCTCTGGCTAAGTCTTCTCTGTCAGGTGTGTCAGGTGTGTGTCTGTGCTGTAACTGGTAAACCGACCCCATGTTGGCTCCGTCCTCAGCGGGCGCTGGAGTCAGCATGGTACCCGAATCGGGTTCCCCTTTATCACTTCCTCTCCACACTGTGGTAATACTCGTCAATGGCTCCTCGTGAGTCATTGATGGAATTAATTCAGCCTGAACAACGCACACACACACATCATCACGCAGCTTGTTGCTCTAAGAAGGTGAGTGGTGAGTGGGAAGTGTAGCTTTTTAATGTCAAGTGGTTGTGAAGTTGTGGTGTCCTGATCAAGTATTAGTATGGATGTACTGGACTGTGTTAAGTGCAGTGTAGTGAAGTGCTTTCTTTTAGTGCAGTGGTTTTGGTTTGATCCAGATGTTTTGTGCAGTGCAGTTTATTTGAGTGCAGTGAAAAGTATTACAGTACAGTGAAGTGTAGTGCAGCTGCTGCACTGTGTGGTGTGGTACTGATTTGTCCTATAATTTATTCCCATAATTTATTCATAAATCTCATCTCCATGCACCACCATCAGAGAGAATCAAACAACCAGGGATTTACAGTATGTGTCATCATGTGTGGGTCACATGAAATATGGAGCGCAGCCATTATGCAGATATCAGCTGGTGTAAGCTTGGTAGCAGAGGAAGAATTTCTTCTCTGCAGTGTTTGTATGAGACAAGTTCTCAGACAGGGAGCAGTTTTCTGCTTACCCAGTGCAGCTTAGCAGAGGTGTGAAAGCTATCATGTCAACAAGCCAACCTCTCATTACTCATGCCACATAGCCACCTCACCCCAATTAACCTATTCCATCCCACAATGCACCTTTGTCAGACAAGACACATCCATTCCCGACTCCTCTCTGTAGCCTGAGCAGGTGATGGCTTACTCATGAATGTCACCTCCACCACCCTTGTCATTTAGCTATTCTCCCAATCCATGTTCATGACGACCATCATTAAACCACAGGCATATAAATAGTAGGATTTGACTGATAATGTTTTTCTGTAGTGGTTTATTTCTGTTGATATTTTAAGCTAATATTCAGTATTTAAAAAACAGACGATTTCTGTTTTCCTTACATCGCAGAGGTTATTCAGTGATAACACTTCAAAACTATAATCACACATATTTGTATATACTCAGCCTCTGCCTTATTATCAATCATACTGTCAATATGTAACTAAATAAACTACATCATATTATATTTGAGGAGAAGAACACTGGCTGTCCAGGTATATTCTCCCAGTTGCCAAACCAGTTTATCAGTCTAACTCTACTGGATATCCATAGTTTCATAAGCCATGACAGCATCCACCACCACAGCAACACACACTGGATGATAACATGTCTATCTTATGTCTGTCTCTCGTCTTTCTTTCTGTTTGTTCATCCTTCCCTCTCCATCTTCCCTCTGTGGTCATCTCACTCCTTCTGCGTTTCACTTCACCGTCCTCTGTTCCACATCTTTTCCACCATGAGGAGTGACCCGTACCATGAAGGAGAGAGTGACCAAGCCCACAGCCATGGCCCAGGGTCGCGTCGCTCACATGATTGAATGGCAAAACTGGGGCATGCAGACGGTGGGAGCGGGAGGCATCCCCCAGTCCCGCATCACTACCCAGGAGCGGGAAAACGAGCGGCGGCTGGAGAACGATGCCTACAGTGACCTCAGTGACGGGGAGAAGGAGGCCCGTTTCGCTGCAGGTTGGAAACACACACACAAACAGGGGGGCAGGCACTCCACAGAGCCTGTTAACTGTCATCAGCAGAATTATGTGCTCATCACCTCGTTTTCTGGGATTTATGCCAGTTAATTAGCCAATTAGTCTAAATGCAGGTCCTCACAATGATCCTGTCTCGTCCTGTGAATCCTGACCTCAGGCATCCTGCAGCAGTTTGCAATCTCAGAGGCGACCCTCCTAGCCTGGTCATCGATGGATGGAGAGAGCCCACGGTCGGGGTCTAATCAGGGCAGCGTGGCTCATCTGAGTGAGGTCAACCAGGAGAGCATCACCAGTCGAGGTAAAGGACTACAAATATGACTGAAGTAGCTTGTGTTGCACAATATTATATTACAAAATTATTATGATTAGATTAGATAGAAGTTAAATGGAATTTAAAATAAATCAAAAATATGATATAAGAACATTTGTTTTCATCATTGTTCATGTCATATTGTCATATTTTACTTAAGTCACTGTAAAATATTCACTAATGCACAAAACTGCACAAATGCACTTAAAATTAAAAGTACTCATCATGCAGCAAAATGACCCTTGTCAATGTTATTATATTGTTTTATTATATTACCATAACTAAGTAATGTGAAAGCAGGATATTATGTTGCAGTCGACTGAAGTAATGATTTTTTTTTTTTCTGCTAAATGTACTATTAGGTAGTTGGATGTGAAACAGTGCATCATATTTTATAACCTGATTGTATGTTTTGTACCTTGATCACCAACTTTTATAGTATAAAGTAGCATAAAATGGAATCACTCAAGCAAAGTTCAAGTGCATCTAAACAATGCCTGAGCAAATGTGCTTGCTTACCACCGCTGTTGTCTATATTCAATGCAATAATGTGTAATTGTGTCTAATTAATATACATTATAAAGAGTAATAATGATGTAATATATGGCCAGCATTAACACAGCTGTGTCAAATGTTTGTGTAGGCGTAGACAAACAGTTCGCGGTGTAGCGTGTATCATGCCGCTTAATAATGAGAGCATACTGCTCCGTCTCCTCTCCAGGCTGGAAGGTTAGCTCATTATTAATTTCACATGTTCCAGCAGAGACTGTTTGAAGGTAAACCCTCAGCACTGCATCTGCAGCGATATTGGACATTTTACTCCACAGCACCGTCTCCTCCGTGCAAACTCTTTCTCCTCGAGTCAATTCAAAATCAGAGCTGCGTCTGCACTATGCAGTTTGACACAAGTGATGAATCAACAGTGAAAGGTGTGCCAGTGTTCAAACTACATTGAGAGCATCAAGGAGAGTTTCTGTCATGGCTCTCATTCAGCCAATGTGCAGATTTTTTTCCTGCTGACTTTTTCGATTTCGCTCCCATTCAAACTTGTGTATTCTGCTCAGCTGGCCAGATCAAAGCCAAACTCAAACTGATTTAGTTTTGCTCTGCTTCTTAATTGTGTGATGCACCACTTGCATTCTTCCACTTCTTTTAAAATGTTGCTTGACCTTACGCATTCTGTGTACTCTATTTTTAACTTAGTTTATTATTACTATTCAGTGTGCTTTATATTATTTATGTAATCTTAAGTTATGCATTCTTCTTATTCTATTTTCATCTTTGTTCCATGTTGTTTTTTACTTCACTATCATTATTAGTATTGTAAAACAGCCTAAACCTGACAACCAAATACAATTTCATGTATGATTTACTCTTAAATATTAAAATTATGTTAACATTGCCACAGGCTAAATTGTGGAGGCTAAAGGTGGATTTAAGCATTTGAAATAAAATGGTAATGGTTATTAGACCAACAATGACGTGTTTTCGGTTTAGTTCTTGCAAAGTTCTGGGTTAAAACAAAACAAAACGAAGCAAAAAAAAAAAAAATCAGCAGTGTACTGAAAGCACTGAAAGCAGCTGCCATCTTTTTTCTTTTTTCCAGATCAGATATTGCACCACTCCTCAGCAGAGGTGTGGCCTCACACCTACGTCTCCCAGGGCCACTACTGCCTCTCCTCCTCTGACGCCTGGGAGCCGATCAACAACGACCCCTCCGGCGTGGCGTCTCCCCCTGCTGGCTCCTACGTTATGGGGACTGACGGGTATGACGGGCAGGCGGCAGCTCACTTCCTGTCGCAGCAACAGCAGCAGCAGCAGTTCACTCTCCAGCAGCAGAGTCAACTACAACAGCTGCAGCAGATCCAACAGATCCAGCACTACCAGCAACAGCAGCTCCTGCAGTATCAACAACAACAGGTGGAGTCTCACTGCTGTGGCTGTGGCAGGGTGTAGCTCCTGTGAGAAACTAGATGGAGCTGACATTTAGTATGTGAGCATGTTTACTGTTGCTCTGAGTCCAATAATGTATAAACTGTGAGCACCTACTCTAAATTAATAACAAGATTCCTGGAAAGGAGTAGTAAAAAGTAAGTAAGAGGTAATTTGGTAATAATTATAGGGAACTTTTTTCTCCAGCTGACAAACAAATGATCTTAAGTCATACCAATCAAGAGTCAGAGCACAGCAGCCCTGCTGAAAATTCTACAACTTCAATTTGCAGAGCGGCAAACACACAGTCTAAGATTTACAGTCTGGAGATTAAAGTGAATTCATATTTACTTTGGTATAAAAGGAGCATTGCCTTCCAGAAATTGATTTCCAGAGGAAATTCTGGTGAAAATCATACACCCGGAGCGACAGTCTAGCTCACTAAGAACATGTTTGACATGCACAAACAAAAACACTAGTTCTTGCTTTAACATGCAAGTTGGAGCCCAAATGAAATGATAAATCTCCTGTGCACAAAGAAAAGTGGTATTGATCACTGGCACGGTCAAAAAGTGCTGGGCTGTAAACTGTTTACTGTATTGCTTTCCTAATCCTTTTTCCTTGGCTGGCGGCACGAGGCTTTGTGTGTTTTGTCAAAGGGCTTGACGCCGTGTCCTCTCTGACATGGAAAACCCACCTGAGTCAGAGAACAGGACTGATGGCAAACAAGCAGCAAATCTCAGCTCTGTCTCTAACTCTTCCTCCTCTCCCTGTTTGTAGTCGCTGGAGCACAGGCTGCACAGTGCCAACCACTCTTTGCAAGCGACGCCCAACAGCACCATCCACAGCCTGGTCCACCCCGCTCACCCACCCCTGGTCGATCTGTGGAACACGGGGCAGATGGAGGCCTATCAGACGGAGGCCGGAGGCTACATGGGCGTGTCGGCCGTGGTGGAGCCGAGCCTCTGCGTACCGTCTGGAGATGAGATGGTGGGAACAGAACACTCCCCACTGCTGGAGCAGCAGGAGGAGGACGAGGAGGTCAAGGTGAGGAGAGCGTAGGGTTAGATGACATAAAATGACATTTTCATTGTTTAAAGTTTGATCTATGAAGAGCTGAGCAAGCACAGTAAAAGACGATGCTGGTGGTTTCAATTCATGTCAGCGTGGTAAGAACGAGTCAACAGAGCGACAATCAAAATCTGCTTTCCTGTTTCATCTCTTTGTAAATTGAACATCTGTGGGTTTTGGGCTGCTGGCTGGACAAAAAGCAAGCAATAGTTACTTTGAACACACAATTAAGAGGTTAAACAATTAATAAATTAATCACAGAAGCTATTAGATCGATGCATTCTGTAAAAACAATGTTGCAACGTGAACTTGCAGTGAATCAGTCACCTGTAAGCGATGCGATTGTAATGTAAGAACCTTTTTAATTGGTCTCGAAGGGAAACAGGAGTTGGCTTCTGACCATCAACCTTTTAAAAGGGGCACTTTGCCGATTTCCAGCCACTAAACCACCTGTTAAAACAGCTGTTTAATGCCTTTTGTGGCTCTGGAGGGAGCTTTCCAAAGTTTGGTGAAAATAACTCAGGCGATGTTAACAGAAAGTCTGTGTTATAAACTGAAGAGGGTCTCATGAAAGATGACTAGATGATGGAGTTTTTCAGCAACAGCAACAGTTTGGGATTACGATTTAACAAACCACCAATACGAGCGACTCAAGTTTCACCACAGATGAGTAAACATCAGCTGTGATGGATCACACGTTTCAAGCATGTCTGAGGAGTCTTTTGCAGCTGATGGTCACACTCTGCTGGTTGCCTGAAAGATGAGAAATCAATCTGTAGACCCGTGGTAGTCAGCTGGCAGTAATGTAAATTATATAAGACATGTAGTCAATGGGATAAAACCTTGGAAATCAGCAGTGTGGACCATGGCTTGTGTTCATGGTGGTGATGGTGAATCAGTAATGTGTGGATGGAGCTGAACAGCTTCTGTGTGTGACCTAAGTTGACTCCTTCTGTCCCGATCACCAGGAGGAAGAGGTGACACTGTGCATGGAGCCAGAGTCGGCCACGTTGACTCCACCCACGCAACAAGGTGATGCCTCCGGTGGCAGTAGCCCGGGGCAACCGCCGGCAGAGCCAATCACAGAACGGAAGGCCTCTGATGTCACCCCCGGCCTCGTTCAGACACTAGAGGAGAGAGACGAGGAGGGGCCAGCCGCTTCTGTGGCAACCAACTGAGGTCCTGGCTGTCAAGAGACTCCTTCTTACAAACTGAGCGGAGAATCAGCGAGGAATGAGCATAATAAATACAATATATATCTATTAATCTGTTCCTTTTCAGGTATCGAAAACACGACTTTTTGGTTGCGAGATGAATTCTTCAAAATGGTGAGAAACAGATTTGCAAGTAGACTCGCAATGAGACAGGGGCTGATGCAACAAAGGACACCTGTTTCTCTGCAAGCCTTACATCCCAAAGGTAACTGAGGAGAGGAGTGAGGACGGAGAAACTGAGGAGGAGGAGGAGGAGGAGGAGGAGGAGGAGGAGGAGGAGGAGGAGGACGGGGAGGAGCACCAACTGACTTAGACATTTCCATCAGGGAAGTGAGAGCGCGTTGAGATGAGGAGGAGGGGAACGGAAACATGCATGCTTTTTATGAAGACAAGCAACTCGACCGTGTCATCGTCTCACAATAATAATGAGAATCTAACATAATAAAATGTTATAATAAGAATAATTTTGTAAAAAAAAAAAAAAAAAAAAATCAAGACAAAAATCTATGTATAAGTGTATGATAGGATATAACGGTTTTCCTTCGGGGGAACTACTCTGTTTACAGCTGTTACTCAACATATTAGTGTTTAATCAAATTAATTTCCCTGTTGCATCAAACACACCCAGTACACTTAAACAACCCAGACTATTTCACGTGTAATTAAAGTAGGCTCAGAAAACGTCAGCATTTCAGTGAAATGCAGATTAACCCTGGAGAATAGATTCCTCTGTGACGTTGTGGCACCAGGCTGCCCAGGCACAACCCAGGCGCAGGCCTGTCCGCTGACTGCACACCGAACCCTGCACAGAAAAGGATTGTACTGTAAGATAGTGTGCTTCCGACTCTGTCTCTCTTTATGCATGTTTCTTCAGAGCACTATGGAGTACTTGCACTATACAGCACTGTATAGACTTTGCACTGAACCATAGTATCCCAGGTGGGGCCACAGCGGCGCCTGCGGTGGGTGTGAGCCGAGAGTTTCATGGCGGAGAAATAAAGACAGAGCTGCATGAGCCAGTCTTTTTTGCACTGATGCAATCCCACAGATCAGAGGTTGCCTTCGGATGGTCGGCAGTAACCCACTTCTCACTCTGAAAGCTTTCAGCACCAAAACCGAGCCACTTAACAACACAAAATCCTCAGCTGCTTTTTTTTTTTTTTTCGTAGAAGTAGTCACGATAAATTGAGGATGATAACCACTATTTGAATGTACTGGAAGACAGATGGCAGTACACGAGCGTTGTTTTTGATGTCTCCTCGCGGTCCACGCGGGACGCAATCAGACGCTTTCTTAGGACAAAGATAAACAAGCGAGTCTTTCAAACGTGTGGGAGGGAGCTGTTGGAAATGGATTCGCTGTTTGCTCGCCTGGACCACCACTGCGCACGCACGCACACACACACACACACACACACACACACACACACACACACAGAAAACAATATCTAAATTGTAACCAGCAATAGGCAGGCAAAACGCTGGAATCCCAACAGACCAGTGTCAGCTCTGTCGTATAAATGTAAATAGTCTGAGTATATAAAAGTCGCCTCTCACTCACAGTCACAACTGTTCTACTACAGTATGATTTCTTTATTTTTTTACACCTCTTAGTCCCGCTTTATTTTGGGATTGCTCTCAAACTGACATGTCAAGGCCTCAATTTCGTTTTTTCCTCGCGCAACACAAAGACAAATGAGACGGGGGGAACGTGTGTGCTGTAAATAAGAGCCTGCCACGCAAACTGGAGCGCGTTACATCCAGTGAGTCCGTCAGTGGGGGGAGGGGGGCGACATGGGACAGCAGCAGGTGTGAGCTCAGGCGGAAATCAGAGCCCGCTCAATCAGCCAATCAGGGAATAGAACAGAAGACCAGAACTGAACACTGGAGCCGGATACGTCGGTGTCTTCCTGCTCATCGTGATTACTGTGAAGCAGCTGCCTGGAGTGTGATAGTGATTATTAATGATGTTTGAGGAAGCATGTTTTCATTTATTATTTATTTTTTTCTTTCGCTTGAGGAAGACCGGGTGTTTTCCAGCGAGGAGGGGAGCGAAAAGCGAAGAACGCGGACTCACTGATGAACTTCACAACAATGCACCACCACTGCTGTCATCTTTTCTCTGCTGGGGAGCACCTTCTCCTCTCACTTTGATGATTGTGTGAGAAACTTTCAAGATAAAAAAAAGATATATATATACAGTTTATTGACTTGAATGAATTTATTTATTGATTGCTTCTTTATGCAATGTCGGGGACAATGTTTATTTTTCTACTGACTTGTTGAAATCCCTTCCAGTATAAGTTGGAATAGGTGTCATGGTTGTAAGGCAGTCTGGCTTTGGTCTGGTTTTGAGCACTTTACACCATGAAAAACCCGCCCTGACACCTTGATTTAGAGATGGATCATTTGGCAGCTCTTAATTCTAACAAATCTATTGTTTTAGTTCACTTCAAGGACCCCTGTTTAGTGGCTCACAAAAAGGAGAGGGCTCAAAACTGCAAACAGAATGTCTTTACACACCGGCACGTATTCATTTATTTATTGAACAATTACTCGGTGGGGAGGAATAATGTGACAGCTTGTACAGAGTCTATACTTTCATGTAGGTACCAACCCTTCTGGGAGCAGTATCTTTTTCTTTATGAGTCTCTGGGCTTTAAAGACTAAAAACGTGGACAGGGAAGACTATTGCTTTATATTTGTTGACGGCAACAACTGCAAGGCTAATTTAGCTAAAGAGAGATAGTAGTTCACGAATGGAAGGATGAAAAGAAACTGCTTCAATTTGGGTGATTTTAGTTCTTTTTGTTTTTGTTTTTGTTTATCAAAATCTCAATGAATGAATAAACTAATAACAAGAAGCCAAATATATTTCTGTGGATGTTAAGGTTTACTGATCACATCTTTGTTAACCGACCGGTTTGCAATTGAGTTCCTCTTTTTGTATAATTCTACTGCCATCTTCCAAGAGTTACGGTAACTTGTCTGCAGGCATGACGCTCAAAATCTGCTTCTGGTCCTCTGCCTTTCTCCTTCTCTCTCTTTCTATCTCTTTGTATCTGTTCTGTATATTTGTGTCCGTCTGTTTGTCTGTCTCTCAGTGTACAGTAAGTTGTCTGCTGTCTTGTTGGAAGAATCACTGCCTGAAAAAAAAAAAAAAATTCCACATCAACCAAAGGGGATTTGAGGCAATCAGACATGTAACATAGCTATAATTTGGAAATGTGCCGCAAAAAAAATAAAAAAAAAACTAACCGCTGTAAAAAAACGCTGTAAAAAAATTGGATGGCTTGTGTAAAAGTCTGTATAAAATTGGATTTATTTGTTTGAAATGAGGCAGTGTGGCTGGTGATACCAGTGTACACTCACGACACACACCTATGCATGCTTGTTGGACGGTTGTCACAGGACGGTTCTTCCACGTGGTTCCCCCCTCTCTCTCCTCTTCTGTCAACAACTCTATCTTTCTTCCTGTTTCTCTTCCTCCCCCCTCTTTTTCCTGCACGACAGAACCTCCTCCAGCTCCTTTACCTGTCTCCTCTTCTTTTCCTCCGGTGGAGAAAGAGCAAATAAAACAAACCGACAAATGGCATTTCTTGTGCATGTGTGGATATCTTTTCCAGGCTGTAAATAATTAGATTCTCACACGTTCACCCCTTTCTCTCTGGAGCCTTAACACATGTGATTTGTCTTTTTTTTTTAACCGTGTTTGGCGGCTAAGCTCATTGGTGCTTGTCAGACAAAACGGCAATCACCAAGGACCTGGCAGCAGTGGAGTCCAGCCTGTCATGCTTTTCCAAAAGCATTCCTCTCCAGTCTTTATCAGGGGTTTTATGCCAGGAGAATATTAATGACAAATTCTCAGAGACAGGCCTCCTCTATAGGGAGTAGCTGCTTATTTGTTCAGGCTCACATAGGAATCAAAGACTGAAACACACTGTTGACCTTCACAGCACAAAAGTGTTTATATGCTCAGAGATACTCTCTTTTCAAGCCTGAATATTGGAACACCATCACTGACTATTTTGACTGTTTTTTTTTGTTTGTTTGTTGTTGTTGTTGTTGTTGTTGTTGTTGTTGTTGTTGTTGTTGTTGTTTTTGGCTGCATTGGCACCCCCACTGGGTCGCTGCAGAGCTGCAGTTTTTCACCAGGGCTTAAGTTGGTCTGAATGCAGCAACTTGCAAAAGAATCCCATCAGCCTCGGCTGTAGTTTGTGTTTCATGCTAATCAGAAAATGTTAGCATGCTAGCACACTAAACTAAAACTGTGAACATAGTAAACATCAGCATGTTAGCACTCTGACGTTAGCATGTAGCTCAAATCACCAGCACTGTGCCTAAATACAGCCTCACAGAGCCGCTAGCATGACTCCAGTTTTTCTTCTAATTGTCATTTTTATTGTTGTAAATAAAATAAGCTAGCAGACAATTTTAACATTTATTCTCTTTAAAAATTACAGACTGGTAATAATGATTTGGATATTTACCATACAGCAGATATATGACAAATGGAAGTTAGAATTTAAAATTAACCTCAATCAGTAAACTTTAAATGCATGATCTCTTTGGCCTCTAGGTCAATTAATTAAGTCTTCATCAATATATTATTTCATTAACATACAATTCATTGCTGTCAGTTAATTTTTGATCAAAGGTACTTCATGAAATTAACAGACATTGATATATGATGCGCAGCTACATTCAACATCTCCAAGATATGGATGGACACTGAATATTAGTGACATGTAGGACTGAACAAGTTTGTCCGTCTGCAGTTCAAAAGACACAGGAAGGAACCTGAGATTTTTAGTGAAAAAGTGAGATTGTCGTAAGAGTAGAAAAAATATCCTGCACTACAAGTTTCAGGAGCTGTGTGTGCACAGGCTCGTCTGGCTCGCTGAGAGCTGAATGTCTGTGAGGGCTGCAGGTGAGCCTGACTCCTCCACCCGGACAGCAGCTCTGTCTCTGGCGAGAAAGAATGAAATCAAAAGAAGGTAAAAGTCTTTTGTCTCAAACCCAGTCTATATGGGCTCATCTGACTCCTCGCTCTCCCTCTCCTCCTGCAGGGAGGATAGTGTTAGGACAGGGCTGGTGGGTGACACAGGGGAAGCAGGGGGTGAAGGTGAGGTAGGGGAGGAGGTAGAGGGGGATGCGAGTTCCTGTGAAGCACCGTCTGCACCTCTCGTGGTGGCAGAGCTGCCACTGGGGCTCCCGGAACTGATGGGGGAGGAGGAATCAGTGTCACACCCCGGAGCTCCTCGGGAAGACGATGCCTTCCCTCGGGAATCCTCCTTGGACTCCTTCCTCACCGGCTCTCCCTCCCTCCTGCTCCCCTCGCCCCACAGGTCTCTGTCCCGTGTGGGAGAGGACGGGGTGGATGACGGAGGCTGGTGCTTCTTGGTTTTCCTGCTGGCGTCTCTGAAGCTGGCCAGAGGGGGACGAAGCCTCACCCCGCTGCGAGTTGAGCCCTCTATGGCTTTCTGTAACTGTTAGCAAAGAGAAAGAGGTTGAAACACACACAGAGGCGGCACATAAAGCAAGGAAACCTGTGCTGGAGGGACAATGTTGGATTACTAAAGAGAACATCCAGGGAGATGAGTTGGGGGCGGTTAGCGAAATAACCGCATGAATCAGAGCGTGAAGAATGATGCACCCTGTGACAGAACAACTGCCCACAACGTGAGATCATCACATAAGTGACTTTACCTCTTTCAGTGCCACGACACCCACCAGCTTTCCAATACTGGTGACATAGGCGTGACTGAGACCCAGCAGAGAGAACAGAGTGTGGGTCTGAGTAATGAGAGAGAGGAGAACATGATCCAGTCAGTGTTAAGCGTGTTGTAGTGTGACAGGACTCTGCTGCTGCACTGTTCCTCGTAAACAATGTCTACACAAGGAAAAGAGGAAATACTGTATATGGCTTTGCTGCATAGCATGAGTCACAGCATGAAATTCATGATTCAAAGCTTTTTGGTCGTATGGACAGAGAACGAGCTGATTGCCATCCATATGACATAAAAACAGGGTTGTGCATGAACGTGCTGAAAGAGCGCGTTCATTGAACATGCTCTTGTTTTTGGTGAACAAGGAACTGAATTTTTTATGGTACCTGGATGACGAAGGTATGACCTGCCCTCCTCTGCCTCTGATTGGCTTACCCTGATATTCTTACCCTAACCAGTAGAAATTAATCATAATTAATAATCAATTAATTATTAATTAATGAGTACTAGCCAATCAGGGGCACAGTAGTGTGGGTCATGACTTTGCAAGCCTGGGGAAAGAAACATTGCATGCCAGCATGGCTACTGCCACTGGCAAATATTTGAAGGAGCTGTATGAACAAATCACCACAATTGTGTCACCAGGTTTAAAAACAAGTCAGAACTTCAGCCACATTGGCAACAGGTTGATTTACTAGAGCCACTGAAGAAGAAGTCTTCAGCTGTTTTCATAGGCCTCTTTAAAATGTTGAAAAAAGACAATGAAAATAAATAAGTCTAATGTGAAAATTAACTTGGCTCTGTGTTTTAATGTTTGGGTTTTTTGGGAAATACTTTTATTTGCTTACTTGCCAAGAGTCAGATGGAAAGATTAATACTGCTCTCACATCTGTAGGATGAATTTTAACTACAGGCCGTTAGCTTAGCTTAGCTTAGCATAAAGGGAAAAAAAATCAAGCAGGCAGTAAAAGTTGATCCTGCATTCTTCCTTTAAAATCTGCTGCTTGGAAATAAGAACAGGTAATTGTGCAGGACATATAACTGCATAATCAGTGTTTGCACATGATCTTTCCATGTGCTGAAATGTCACCCGGGTCTTGTTGTGGTCACCTTGTGCAGAGACGTTCTTTCCACCAGCTGAAATGGGGAAGGGTCTATACGTATCTGCTCCATATCGACTGGTTTACCCAGCTCTTCCTCTTCCCAGGCTTTGATCTGCATCAGCCAATCAAAGGGCAGAGAGATGGACTCAGAGTATATAGAGCTTCTAATGATTCCTCTGTGTACTGGTTCGATTGTCTCATTTCTGGTGGTGTGAATGCTGAATCAATAAGGTACAGTACCTCCTCTGGGGACATGGTGTCAGTCAGTGGAGGGGCCATGGTTTCCTGAGGAAAGAGGGGGACAGAAAGAGCGAGGGACAGATGGTTGGGCAGTCAGTCAATTTGAAGAAGCCATTCAGATGATGATAAGATGAACCCTGGTGGGTCTATATCATCACCCACTGCACAACATGTCAACTCCGCTATGTATGCATCATGTCACACCCCTCCCATCACATTAGTGAGGTTGGCTGGAGCTGCCATGTTGGAGTGATGCCCCTGTCTGAGCTGTCACTGCCAGCTCGACAGCAGATCAGGGATGCGCTCTGAGCTTTTGGGGTCAAAACGATGAGTATGCAAGGCTGATCTTAACAGCATACCTCAGTTTCAGTCTGGCCCGACGAAGACGTGGAGGAGAAGAGTCTCTGAAGGGTCCTCCTGACAGATGGCAGCTTGCGCTTGTCTGAGGACGTGATATGGCAACACGTGTAAGAGGAGAGAGGAAGCGACATTTGATGGGTGGACTTGTCTTTATTTGCAGTGGAAATGTCATGTCACCTGAGCCTGTGTGGTTGGTGGAGGGCTCCTGAGGTTTGGGGGACGGCATGGGCCCATTACATTCTTCCTGCACTGGGGAAGTCTGTGGGAACAACATGGTTAGTAACTGCATCATATATTTTTTAAGCTAACAAGGTAAATTACTTCCTGTAAGTTCATTCATGGTTTGTGTTTTCTACCTTGTCTGCGCCGTCCTCTCCACCCTCCTCGTCTACGAAGGTGAAGGACTCCCAGCTGACTTTGGAGCCCTGGCCTGGTGAACTCTGACCTCTTTCAAACACTCGCCTCTCTGGTGAGAGCCACCAGTCAAAGACAGCTTGAAGCTCTGTCCTCTCGATGGAGCCCAGAAGAATCATGGATTCTGCAGAGGTGTTAAAGGAATATTTCAGCATTTTTGGATATATGCTTATTTGTTTTCTTGTTAGATGAGAAGACCGATACCACTCTCATGACTGTATGCTAAACATGAACCTACAGCCAGCAGGGGTTTAGCTCAGCTTAGCATAAAGACTGGAAACAAGGGGAGGCTAATTTTTATTTTCATGGCTATATTTGGGGCTATTTCTTGGCTAGGAGCAGCGATTTCCTGGAGTGTCTAACATGTTAATTAATGAGCTTCAGTGATGCTGGACGGCCCTTGTTTTTTTTGTGTTTTTTTTGTTTTTTTTGTTTTTACCTTTGGAGACAACCAAGCTAGCTATTCCAGTCTTTAAGGTGAGCTAAGCTAACTCTCTGCTGGTTGTAGCTGCACATTTAGAGGACAGACATGAAAGCCTTTAGGACCTTTAGAGTCAACCAGGGGGATAGTTTTCAGAGTTGAGGTCTCTAGCAGATGGTTCAGTTCCCGATAGGTGGAATGAGACGATAGGAACTTCACTTTGCGCACCATGATGTCCTCCACAAAGATATTATACTTGCTGGGGAGAGAGAGATACTATTATAAATACTTTTTGTCTTCCAATGACAGCGGTATGGAAAACACTCAAATTAAGGGTTCTCATTGTTTTAGCTTTACCTGATGTGCCCAAGGGCCAGCTCAGGCAGGTAGGGCAGCTTCTTCACCTGGATGATGGAGTCATAGAGAGAAGGCTGCAGACCCTGGGCCACCATGTTTGCTAGGATCACTGCCACCATCATGGGCAGGATGTGGGAGATTTGACCCGTCAGCTCGAAGCAGATTACTGCAGTGGAGACGGTGTGTGTGACAGCTCCTGTCATCGCTGCAGCACCTGGTGGAAAGCAGAGAGAGGAAATTTATTTGGTAAGAGTGAAGTATTATTCCTCAGTTTGATTTCTCTGTACCTGTAAGTAATAAATACATATCTGAAATTTCCCCACTGTGGGACTAATAAAGGTATATCTTATCTTATCTTATCTTATCTTATCTTATCTTATCTTATCTTATCTTATCTTATCTTATCTTATCTTATCTTATACATCAGTTCATTTTCAAACCTGTTTATTATGCAGCCCAGATGTCAGAACAACATATTGGCTTTGTATGTTTCTGCAAACCTACATTAAATTTGTTTCTACGACAGGTATCAAAGTGATGTAGTACTCATAATAACCTCCAGTTAACATGGAATCCACTCACTTTTTCAGTGAAACACAGAACCCAGTTACAATACTGAGCTGGGCAGCAAATGTAAGAGTTTTCAATGACTTAATGCCACCAAGTCAAGAGAAAACTGTGAAGCTGCTTCCAAGCTGCTGTTAGATCGACATCTTTGAACTGGAGGAAGAAAAGTCTAAAAGCCAGAGACGGACAGGTTGAGACTGGTAAGTTTGGGCAAAAAAAAATCAAGCACTTTAAAAGTCCTTCATTTAACATCTGTGGGAACCTGTGTACAGCACTAAGATTAGCAGACTGACCAATGACAGCGTAGCCTCCTGGCAGGATGCGGTAGACTATCCCATCAAACAGGATTCCATTTGGGAAAAGAGTGGCCATGATCTCTCCTACGAGGCGACCAAAAGCAGCTCCTTGAGGAGAGAGATAAGACACACTGGTAAAGACGAATTCAAGTGAAGCTCAGCAGGAGATACTGCACTCGCATTACAAAATCCTCTTACCTAATATGAACACTGGCATAAAGGCACCCGAGGGGATGGGCATTGTGGTGGAAACTGCTGACATCCAGAACTGCAGCACAAAAACAGGATCAAGGTAGGATCGAGACCAATCCCAGAGGTTTTTCATGCTATCACATATATTTCAAGGCAACACCTACTGCACACTCCAGGAGGGAGAGATACCTTCATGACGCAGAAGAGGAGGAGGATGACGAAGACACTAACATGCGGATGGAGCCATGCAGATGAGCGACCCAGGCCGGGCGGAAGAGGAGATCCTGAGATTTTGGTCCAGGTGAAATTATCAAACAGGGAGTTGATGCACTCCCTGGGCATCAGCTGCCAGAGGGGACACAGACTTTTTCAAAAATGCACTTGTGCGCATGTCACATCCTACAGTATTCACATCCTACAGTACAGACAGAAACTAAACAGATTCAATGAAGAAAAAAGTTCCCAAAACTTTACTGAAATGAAAAAAGGTATACATAAACAAAAAACTCATTATATCCTGTTGATGTCTGACAGAAAATATGAATATAAACTGCATACACTTCATGTATAATTAAAAAGAGGGGTACAGCTATAGAAGCAAAAGGAACTGCAGGAATTTGAGTCTCATTAGCAACTGAACACCTAATTGTGAAACTAAATCACTACTACTTAAAGTGGGAGTGGTACTTTCAAGACGTACAATCGAAAAAAAACTTGATTTTAATGATTTGTTCAGATAGTTAGGGAGAAAGTGGCTAATGTTCAGACGGCTTAGATCCAATTGATTATTTTTGGTCAATTCAACATGACAAATTCAAACTTGAACTTCAACATGTGGGCTACCAAGCAGAACCAGAGAAACCATCTCTATTTTTCCAAGCATTTCTATTTTTCTTGTGCTAGTAGCGACCAACGTAGCTTTGAGCTGTAGCATCAAGTAGAGGAGCAGGCTACAGAGGTCTGGTATGCTCAGTTCTTTCTAAGTCCACACCCTCAGGTTTATTTTAATTTCAGTCTTGTAGTCTCAGCTCCAATCAGCACTGACTCGACACCACTTGAGGCAGTTTATCAGAGTTCACACAGGTTCCTCTGGAGACACAAAAAGTTTCATACAACTTAGTTCACATATGCAGCAGAACTCCCCAAGACTCCAGTAGTACTCCCCAAGCAAACAGACTTTGATGTGTAAAGTCGCTGGAGGTCCCCTTTGATTTGCTTCTAAAGACTAAGATTGAAGACTTTCTTTGCTTCCGTATATGGCCTAACATGACAGAAACACATGATTCATGCCCGCTGATGCACCTTTTCATAATGAACACACATCGATAAGAAGTCAGAGAGTGTGAGATTGATTCAGTCTCACCTCTCCAGCCATAAACTGTCCAAATCCAGGAGGAAATGTCAAGGTGGCGATGATCAGTGTCACTGCACCTGGATAGATCAATCGACTAGGCACGCGCACACACACACAGAGACACACACAGCCATTAACAGGAAGCCCAGTGTATTATCAGAAACCTCCAACATGGCATAATAAGTGATACTTGTAACAGAAATAACTGTCTCAGTACGAGTGCGCACCACCACTGATTGTACAGCTCTCCTGGCGCAGCTGCTCGCCTCTCTCTAATGGTGGAGAGTAATGTTCCCTGACTGCTGAGTCTCGGAGGATAAGTGAATCTCCACACTGAGTGAATAACTGGCTGAAAGGTTGTTAAGGCTTTGCTGCTGTCCTGGCCAGTGTTGTGAGACTGATGAGTTCAGAGAGTGGAGCTGAGATACATTAAGAGGAATTGGGTTTGAATGCACAAAAGGTTTGAGTTCCTTGGAACAATGTCTGCTACCAGAATCACTGTAGTCTAAGAGCCGAGTGGTTCATTAATCTACAGCAGCAGGGAGTACATGGTCCTGTTTGTGTGTGTGTGTTTGCGTGTTGGGATCTCACTGTTTGGTGAGGAAGCGTGTTAGCGCTGTCGGTCTTCTCATGAAAAGAACCACCTGTCTGTTCAGGTAGACGAAGAACGCCCCCAGAAAGCCACATGAGATCCTAAAACATGAGAAGAAACTTGTTCTTTCTGTTCTGCCTGCACAAAGTTTTAAAAAACTATTAGACACTGCATAGAAACCACATATCCTGGGGAGAACACACTGGTGTGACAATTTCTATAGGAGACCAAAAACAGATACAAAAAAGACATGCAGCACAACCAAACACACACATGCACACATGTATTCTTTAATATCCTCACCCTATTATTGCGAATGCAGGCAGCTCCTGCAGGTCAAAGGGGAAATCCATCCGGAAGTTAGTTTTAAAGAGAGCTGTGATTGTGACTGAAAGAAACAGAATAGGAAAATTACAAACCAATAAACCTAAAAATAAAATCAATCAAATATGTGATCTCAATCTCTCATCTATGTGCTCAGTTTCATTTACCTACACAAGCTAAAATCAAATAAAGGACCATTGGAGTCGTGTTCATGTATAAATGATGAACTTAAGTCTGATTTTCACTCTCTTTTAGCTCTATTTTTGGTCTCAACCTCTTTAGCTGCTAAATGCTACATTATGTGCAGCAGTTTCCAGGTGTGCTGTTTGGTGCTGAGTTTTGTAGTGTGTAATGGGTTTATTGGAGCTTTTTTTGCTGCCTGCTGTGTCTGGAAACACATTTATTCTTTAATTTCTTTCTCTTTTTTTTGTGCATATTTGGAAATATTGCAAAAGTGCTTTTATGAATGCGTTTCTAAATTAAATAATCTGAATGACGTCCCTCTGTGAGTTCAGTCTCGTACTTAAAACTTAATATTTGGACAGTGCTATTATAAACTGTAAGAAGATGACAAAATAAAGGAAATACCGGGTGCAGGGACTTAGACTTTAGTGTATTTCATTCTATAGTGCTGCTGGATTGTGGATATACTGTAGGTGATGACTTGAAACATTTCCGGTTTATCTAAAGAAGCAAATATTACTTAGCTGTCATATTCAGCTGCTTTCCATAAACTGCTACTTCAGCAGTCTTTTACAACATTGTGTGCGTGCGTGTGTGCATGTGTGTGTGCTCTGCTCCTCACCAGCATCCTTGTTCCAAACAGAGAGCACCCTGAAAATGAAGGCGCTGAATGTGGCGGCAAAATATCCCCGCCAGTAATTCCTCACCGCAAAGTAGGTAGACGTGACCTCAATACTGAACAACACTCCTGGTAGTGGTGACAAGAGAGAGAGAGAGGAGGACGGACAGAGCGAAAGGAGGGATTAAAGAGGAGAGGAGAAATGAGGATGGAAAGTGTGAGAAATGAGAGAGGAGGAAGAGGAGCAGGAGAGGAGTGTGAGAGAAAGACAGAAACGGGCAGCGGGGAGACAGAGAGGAGACAGAAATGAGTTCAATAAGCAGAATGAGTCCAAAAACAGTTTAAGCTGAGGGTGTAATTATACACAACGGGAGAACCACAGAGAGTGAATACACACCCTGGAACACACACACACACACACACACGGGGCGGCCATAATCAGCATGTGAAGCGATAAAATAAACATTGGAGCCATCAGAAACATTATTCTGAGCAAGACGAAAACAGCTGAACACAGTGGAATAAATATTTAAGGACTAACAAATGTTTTTTTTTCTTTTTGTTGTGATTGAAAACTGGGTTATTAATGTTTTTTGGCTTATGTACATTAAGGGATGATTGTAGACTTTTGCACATTGATAGATTTTAAGTAGAGCTGCAACTAACAATTTTTTTCATAATAGTTTGTTCTGTAACAAATCAGAAAATAGAGAAAAATGTCTGTCACAGTTTCCCAAAGTGGAAGTTGACCGATTTATATTTCTAGTTTCATCTGACCGACAGTCCAATTCCCATTGATGATGTGCTCTCCGCTGTAGAAAACAAGCACAAAAGCAGAACATTTAAAGCAATTATTGCTAAAAAAAAAATGACTTTAAAGGTTATCTGTAAGTTGCAGCCAATTAATTTGCTGTTGATTAAAGGAAAATGCCTCCAGGCGCTCCACTGTTGGCCTGGCCAATATATTGACATCTTATTACAATTACAACTAGTCATTTGGCAGACGCTTTCATCCAAAGCGACGTTCATATGAATTCACACATGGCAGTTTTTTGGGGGTTCAGTATCTTGCCCAAGGACACTTCGGCATGTGGACTGCCAAGGCCAGGGATCGAACCACCAACCTCCTGATCGGTGGACGACTGAAAGTCCAAATATATGTTTCAGGTAATTTAGAAACTGTAAGTATCAGCATCACAGTCTGACATGTTCCAAATGTAAGATGTTGTTGGCTCAGTAAGTATCCTGGTCACAATGCTTCAAACAACTAAATTCAAGGGATTCATATCAAAGTGTTTATCTATGTTATGTGTTTATGTGAATAAAAGATGTTTTAAACACTCAAATATTAATATCAGTATCAGTCTTGAAAATCCAATATGAGTCAGGCTTTACTCTAATGATGTACTAAGACAAGCAGCTGTACAAGATCTTTGCCAGACTCAAATAGGGAAACAAGACTAGATAGATACGGGATAGTTTTTGATACCCTGTGCTAGTGACACATTTCAGTTGGTACTCAGAAAGTACAGGTACAGCCTCAACGCAGTATGATCTAGTACAGACGGATGTTTGGTGCAGTAGCTTGATTGTATGAGGCAGTGTGGAAGTTGTACAGTACCTCCTAATGGAGTGCCGAAACAGCATCCCACCCCCACCGCACAGCCAACAGTCAGAATATCTGTGTAACCATAAGGGTTCTACTGACACAGAAAACAGAGGGGGAGAGGAGAGAAACAAGAGGGAAATAACAGGATGAGAGAGACAACGAGGGATGAAAGGTGTGAGGTGATGAAGGGGGAAAATGAAGGTGACGAGGAACAAGAGTGTAGACAGAAAGACAGGAGAGTGAGTTGGAGGAAGAGAGAATAAAAGATCAAGGTGGAGAGGACGTAATGGGGAACCACAGGGGGAGGATTGACAGAGGGGAAGCAAAATGGAATAAAGTGAATAAATAATGCTCACTGAAGAATGGTAAAAAAGTGATAGAGAAGGGAGGGGGGGTCACGCCAAGAGAATACAAAGCAGAGGATGCACATGCCAATGAGAGTAATCAGACTTAGAGGAAGCAATTAAGCGATCAGGAAACAAAGCAAGTGGTCACATCGTCCATAGAGACAGATCCCTGCAGCTGATTGCAGACCGAAAATTAAGGGTAGCAGACATGAAGTAGTTCCACTGATTATTCATGACCTTGAATTACATGTAGGTTGAATGCAACTTTTTTAAAATCACAATAGAGTTGGAGGGTCTTTTATGATCTGTGTTGCATCATTTGTTTAAGATAATACATATTTTTTAATCTGTGACTTAATAAGAAATTTGGGCACTGGGATGGTAAAAACTTTGAAGCTCATTACTTTAGAAAAGCCTGAGAGCAGAGACAACCTTATAATCCAAGGCTCACCTACTGGACAGTATTGCTGGAAAGCTAATCTGTGATAAATATTCATTCACTTTGAATTCATGGCTGCTGATGCCTGACACCGGTCTGAGATAAGGTTCAGGGGACCAGTTTGACATTTATAGAAAATGTCCTGTCATAAGTTAGGTAAGAGGATTGATGCCACTTTCATGTCTGTACACAAAATGTGAAGCTAGAGCCAGGAGTCAATTAACTTATCTCAGCATAAAGACTGGAAGAAGAAGGAAAGAGCCTGGCTTTGTCTGAAGGTAAAAGAAAAAAATGTTTACCAGCACCTAAAAACTCATTTGTTCAATCCATGGGGGAGAAGACATGTAAAAACTGAAAGTTGTGGTTTTATTATGCTGGGACACTTTGTCCTGTGTCCAAGCAAGAAGCTTCTGCTGCCATACAAACACACAGTGTGCCACACGGTGTGCTACATTCACACAATACTGACAGAATAGGAAGGATGGGAAAGTCTCCAGTTATCCTAGATTAGGTGAATTGATTCTATTACAGTTAATATTGGATTTCAATTAGATACAACTGCCAGCGATGGAGGCTTTGCAGCCATGTTTCCAGTGGTTTGTTGACACTTCTTTTTGCCAAGTGGAAAGAAAACCTTAATATCTCTTACTCAGAATTTCATCTTGGTGATAGACATGAACGGTTTTCCCACAGGAGTGCACATAATTACAGTCTGAATAATATGACATAAACACTGCTTTAATTACACCTTTAGTGGTCCAGGTAGATAGATTTTTTTTACCTTTTGACAGAGTCATGTTAAGTGCTTTCCTCCTGCTTTCAGTCTTTATGCTAAGCTAAGATGATTGCCTGCTGGCTCTAGCCTGAGGTATTGATCTCCTCCTCTCGGGAGCAAAGAAAGTGTCCCTCACAAAATGTTGAAATATTCCTTTAAAGTAGAAACTAAAGTAGAATAATTGACAGGTTAATCTGTTGAAACATGCAGTTTAATTCATCACTTGTAATGGAAGGCACTGGTCTGAGGTCAGATTTAACCTCCATGTGTTGATGCTATTTCAGGAGGATAGAGCTGACTGGAGACCTGTGCCTGAGTGAGTCAGGGGGAGGAGCTGGGTGGGACTTGCCTCCCACGGGGGCAGCGAAACAGGTGGCCACTCCCACGGCACACGCACACACCAAGAGGTCCTGGTTATGGGTGCCATTCTGGGGTTAAGGGTCAAGGGTGGAGACAGATGGGGGCAGGGGGACACAAACAAGCATGGATGAATGAGAAAGCCACAGGGAGGTGGAGATAGAGACAGCAGGGAAAGGGGGAGACAGGGATATGGGAGGTCACTGTTAATACACATGCCAGACATTACCATCACACTATTAATACAGTGAGACACAAACACAGACGAGGTGTGAGGGGGCGAGCCAAAACAAAGACTCAAGAGAAAGAGGGAGGGGAGGGTGTGAGCTGGGAGGGAGAGAGACAGACAGATGAGGTACAACAACAGTCACAGGGTTCCCACTTTCTCTTCATCAAATTCAAGGACCTTTACAATGAATTTCAAGGACTCAAAGTTGGCATGTTTGGTAAACTCAAAGACTGTACAGGCTTCATACATTGTCAAGTGAAGAAAATGCTCATTCTTTTAAAAAGGGTTTAAAAAATGTTCATAGAACTGATGGAATTTGTATATTTTATTTCAAGGTCATCCAACCATTTTCAAAACAAGTCTATGATTCTACAGCCGGATGCTCACCGTTCTGTGAGACTGTACTAAGTGCTGCTTTGAGCTAAATGCTAAAGTCAGCATGCTAACGTGCTCGTTGACAATGATAACATGCTGATGTTCAGCAGGCACAGTATGATGTTAAAATATTCAAAACATTGGACAAATAAAAGCTTTGACCTGATGATGGCGCTAGATGAAAACTCACTAGGATACTGTTACTTTGGGACCATGAATATCTGTACAAAACAGTTGTGGAGATATTTCTCACCATCAAAGCGATGGACCAATTGACTGACAAAATAACAAACAATGTCATCCATTGAGCCTTCAAAACAACTGATTTTATCAAGTCTAAAAATGAAGATTTTCAGGGCCTGTGGGAACCCTGTAATTACACCAAAGACAACAAAGTATGTTATAACGGAAATACTGCATTCCACTTCATTATTGCATTGACTGTGAGGACATGAGGCTTATGGTTAATGCAGTCTGTTTTGGTCAGGGCCTCAGCTTACCTCATAGACGCCAGAAAAGATGGACATGAATCGACTCAGCACTGCGGCACAGATACTGGCAATGTGGACAAATGGACCCTGGAGGTGACGGGAGGAAATCACTGACACAGATGAGCGACATGTAATGTTACCTTCATGGACACTGACTATTGTCTGTAAAACAGGCAGTCTAAACTGGGACATGTTGTATCAGAACAGATAAATCACTGTATAATTGCAGGATGTGACAGCTGCCCTGCTACTGTAATGGGGAAAATGAATATACTCCTTTGCTGAGGACTTGAATAATTTGCTTCAATCCCATGAGAGGAGGGAGAGAGGGGAAACATGACAGAAGATGATTTATTATCCTCCAAGTTTGGAGAGAGAGAAAGAGAGGTGAAGAAGAAAAAAGAATGGTAATGATGTTCCATCAATGGATAGGGAGAGATACAGAGGAGAACACACAGTAAAGAGGTGAAAGGGGGGGTGTTTACTTCTTTGCCTACTGGCATCCCACTGCCCAGGCCAGCAGTCAGCCCGATGACTTTAGCAATGAAGGCTTTGAGGGTCAGATATTCCTTCAGCACTACGCCTCTCAGGATGGTTTTCAGCTCAGGAATACCAGAACCTGTAGAAAAGATGGATAAAAACACAAGGAATCTGGGTAAACGGATGCTGAGTGCAGTAAATGAAGAAATATCCTACAACAGGCAAAACAAGGTAAAAAGAGGAAAACGGAGATGCTGAGAGAGAGTAACAGAGGCTGACAGGTGATGGAGAGCTTACCGATGGCCTGTGGGGAAACCAGATGACAGAAGAGCGAGGCAAACATGACAAGGATCATGGGATAGGTAACCCAGGCAAGGTACTGGAGCGGCACATTGCCCTTAAGCTCCCCATGTATCCACTTATAGGCTGAAAGATAGAAAAATGACAGGAATACAAAGAGAAAAGATTACAGAAATAGTGCATTACACACAGGAGTATAAACTGAACAATTACTCACAACGGAAACCAGAATCTTGTTATCAAACTGCAGATCGAATAGTAATAATCTCTATGACCTTGGCCTGTGTTACCTTGCAGGCTCTTGGCGCTGGCGTAGTCCATGCTCCAGCTGACCAGAGCCATAGTCAGTCCCAGAAGAACCAGAAAAATCCAGTCTTCCCCCATCTTGGTCACTATATACCGCCGCACAC
This sequence comes from Chaetodon trifascialis, assembly GCF_039877785.1. NCBI lineage: Eukaryota > Metazoa > Chordata > Actinopteri > Chaetodontiformes > Chaetodontidae > Chaetodon > Chaetodon trifascialis. The sequence goes on along the minus strand of NC_092062.1, from coordinate 20,780,540 downwards.
GAGCTAAACAATCTGGGACAGAGAGATGAAATGATCCAACCTCAGTCCATTTATCGCTTGATTTAATTACTGTCAGTTATTTTAAAAATGCCTGACAGGGAATCATTCAGCCCGGTTATGGGCACAGCGATGATGCTATAGTTCACCATAGAGGTAAAGTACAGAATGAACTGAACAGATTGGGTTGGGGTTTTTTTTGACATTTACAAAGGATGTTTGCAAACTCTGGAATATGAGAATTTAAAACACAGTTCACTGATAGTGGAAAAATAAAAGGTTTTAGGGGAAAAAAACAGCAAAGAGATCAGCACAGTCATTATATCTCAGCACAGTTGTGAGTTAGACTGATTTTGAACCTCTTATATTAGGATTAAGATCCAAAATACTGGATCCTACACTTCCCACAATGCAACTCAATAACATCTTTAGTTAGACTTCCTTGCCTACAGTATGACTTTCAACCTTTTCCCACCCAGTTTTTCATACAGGCTGTCTGTTAAAATTTTGTAGTCTGGAGCCAGATTTGGATATTGAATAGGATTATTGAATATGAAGCGAAAACATCACCTGAGCACAGGCTTTGTAATATTGCCTCTAATGAGTAAATCGACTTGGAGTGGATTACCCTTTTACATATACCTGCACAATGTAATGCAATTCAGTGCTTGAACTAGGTATCAAACATGCTGTTTTACCCATTTTATGTAAACATTCGTTTTTTGTATTACTGCAGGATGGAGAAGGCTTTAAACCAGCATTTAGACCTTTGTGTTGGGGAATAAAAATTACAGAAAATATGACCAGGTGGATGCATAAAACACACACACACACACACACACACACACACACACACACACACACACACACACACACACACACACACACACAAAATAAATAAATTTAGAGACTTTGTTCTTGTAGGTAAGGGTGGGGTCCATTAAAGGACTCAGGACCTCCAGGTGGTATAAAGTCCAACTGCCTCATGTTCTGTGCAGCAGCCTAATTCAACTATAGCCGTGCATCATATTTTATGAGCTCATCGTGTTGCATGTAAAATCATAATGTGCCAAGTAATCAGTAACTGAAACCATCAGATAAATGCTGCTCTCTCTAGAATGTAGTGCGATGAAAGTATGAGGTTTCACAAAAAACAAAAACTGGAGTGAAGTGCAGTGTCTCAAAATCGTATTTAGTTTAAGTAAAGTTATGTTGTTAATTTCCACCTCTGTTTCATGGTTGCCACATGTGGTGTCACTAAAGTCCACTAAAGCACGACCATGGAAACTGTCACCACAGTCTGCATCTTCTTGGAATATCTTCCGTAAAGCACTCGAACAGATTAACTTGTCACCTTGGCATTTGGAGTAGTGACGAGGCTTCTTGGTAGAAGAGACGTGGCTGTGATGCGACTCCAAGGCCACGGGTTGATGGTGATGATGATGGTGATACCTCCGGCCGTGCCCTTTGCGGCCGGTGGCTGTGGTGTCCCCCGCCTGTCTCCTCCATTGTCTCTCTGTCAGCAATCGGGCAGCCTCCCGTCGGGCAAAGTTTCCCAGCTGCTCCCTGTACTCGCCGTACAGCTGTAACCAAGAGGAAACACTGACAATCACTTTGAATCAAAAAGTCATAGAAATCATATGTTTCTTGGGCCTTCTAAGGATTGTAGAGAAGGAAAACGAGATGTCAGACAGGAGAGAAGGGAAAAGAAGAGAGGAGAGAGAAGGAGAAATACCTTTGACAACTGAGACTGGGGAGAAGGATAAAACTAGATCCAGTGCGAAGAGTCTTGAGATAACAAGAAAGAGATGGGGAATGTGCGGCGTGTGTGTAAGGGATACACACCAACCTGAATACCCTGGTAGACAGAAATAGACAAAACGGGCATTGAGATCGGAAAAACCCCTCCCTGAGAGGAGGCAGGGGCTGGAGAGAAGCCAGAGGAAGAGATCCTGGAAGAGAGGACATTCCACATCTTCCCCTTCCCACTATGTGTGCGCTTTGCACCTACAACCACATGCACACCCACAATAACACACACACTCGGTCAGAAAACACAACACTCTGTAATCCAGTGTGATCAGTTTGCAGGGCGCTCGTTAAAGCCATAGAAGCCGTAAAATACTGCAGATCCAGGTGCAGCTACGATGTGCAACTGAAACCTACAGATCACATGCATCCCACCACACAGCAAAGCAAGAGGCTAAATCATAAGGATGGCTGGCTGCCACACATTTCTGTCTCATGTTCACACAGGAAAGGAGTGCTGACACATCCAGCCATGAGGCCCAGGACCAGAGTACCAGAGTACCAGAGCAAGAGCTTAGCAAACCGCCCATAATTACATCCACACCAACAATAAAACAAAGGTGCAACAACAATCTACAGTCTCATGACAGAGACCAGTTAGTGTAAGCTGGGTTTGGTACGATTTTCTTCAGTGTAAGCACAGAAAAATTGCTTTACACAACCAGTCCACGGTAATACATGAGTCACTACAACTGCATGACAAAGTGACTGATGTAGACGTTTATAATTAATACACAGATACAGCACATAGCAGGTGGCCTGGCCAGCAGTTACACTGTTAAAGGCTCTTGAAAACTTTCAATGCCTCTAAATCACATAGCAAGTTATTTTAAACCTCCCTAAACACTACGAATAAACTGTTATTCAGAACAATGCTACACCGCCAACAGCCTCTAGCCTTGGTGTAACCATCCACTGCTATTCCCAGTTTTAATTATTTCACATTATACAAAAGTTAAATATTACTTCCATTTGTTTGTTTTTCCTTTGATCGCTGCCAGAACAGTGGGGGTTTGCCATTAAGGGCCGAACAATGATGTGGAAGAGTTAAAATCACAGGTTGTGATTTATATTTATATGGATTAGAAAACTTACCCGTCATTGGCTGAGTTGTCCAAATGTTTTGGATGTGATTCTTTGGCTGTTCCATGTAAAATAAATGAATTATCTACAAAAAGTGTCTGACAAAACTCTGATGCATTGTCTTTGTTTATGGTGTGGAAAGACGCATAGGATAATATGCAAACTATACTGTCTTTTGATCTCTTATTATCATTGCTTTTTCTAGTACTGGATCCATTTAAATTCAATAAAGTGCTGCAAAACAGCAGAGGCTACACATATGATTTCAATTTGAGCTGACTCACAAGTGAAATGATAAGTGTCGTTTAATAACACAAAAAGACATGGCCGCAGCAATTGAAAAAAGCAAGCTGTGAAAGGTCTTGTGGTCTTGTGTTTTCAGCACAGGAACTGACATGTGAAACGAATTATAATAAAGACAGCTGCTGACTAAAAAATATTTCTTATGGAATTAAATGCTTTTTGTTTGTCCATCAGATATTTGTTTGAAGAATTTCGCTAAAATCCTTTTGGAGTAAATTTAATAAAAATGCAACCCTGTGTTAAATATACTGTATACCCTGTAAACTATAGTTGTTCAGTATTTTCCTATAATAAAATATATTGTTATAATATGCATCCATCCTCATCTAATGTGAGAAGCAAAAACAATTACTGCATCTAATTGTACAAACGACCCATTTAAGAGTCGGAAAACAGAAATCAATCAAAACATGTAAACAGATCCACTAAAATAACTTGTGGAGATTAAAGAAAGAAGACGCAGAAGATCACAGGACCTTGCCATTAATAGCGGAGAATAAAAAGATAACCCTCCACCACCTGACCAGATGGAGCCTCTGGTGATCCCGCCTGTTCCTCATCAGTTGTCTTTAGCATGATGTGGTAGCAGCTCTGTCCCTGTTCTGTCTCCTGTCCGACACTGCAGGCAACCTCACCACCGCTGCACTACACATTAACACCAAAGCACTAATCCATCAACATCATCAAACAGGCGCTGGCACCAGGCGCCATCAAAACCAGGGACAGTAACAAGAGGAACCTGTGCACAGCTCACAGAGAGGGACAGATTCGTTATTTAAACATTGTACTGCCAATGCCACACGAAAAGGACAACCAGGAGATTACTGTCAAAAGATAGAAAACAGGTATTGCTACAAATTATGTTTTATAATAAATTACTCAACAGCAGCATCTCCTATGTGGGTTTTTTTTTTTTGTTTTTTTTTTTTGTTTTTTTTGTGAATAACTTCTTAATGTAGTTCTGCATTATCCCAGCCATTAACATCACAGTTATTTTACTATCAGTGTCCTAGCAGCAGCTTTTGTGACTGGTGTAAATTTTGCTCTCTCTACTTGCTTGATAGTTTTACAACAAGAACATGCAGTCAAACAGTACTTTTATTTAAATGGCCAAAGAATAGCACTGTATAGCATTTTGTTTGAACCTTCTGCCTTTACTTGGTCATGTAAAACTGTTAGCTAGGAAGCTAGCTAGTAACCTAGCTGTTAGCGACAGTGAGCTGACCAGTTAGCTAGCTCGTCGGCTAACTCAGGCTGTCACATAGAGGTGCTATTTCAAATGGCAAAATGGAAATTAGGAACTGACTCCATTAAAAGTATAGCTACTACAATTTAGCATTACATTTCTATTACATTGTTGGACTCACAATTTGTAGTCATCAGATCAACCGTCTTTTATTCCACACATTCCTCGTCAGTACCTGCTGCCTATATTACCCAAAATGCAAATCTAACTGCCAACACTTCAGTTGGAGTTACGCTAGTAGGAGCTAACATAGCCTCGAGCTGCTACCCTCAAGCAGAGACAAAGAGCGGGCTACAGAGGTCTGTTGAGTTTTCTAACACCACCACATTTTTTCACTTTTTAAACTTGTAGTTTTCAGACTCAAATGATGGCAACTTGAGTGACGTCACGTCAGGCAATTTAGTAAACTTCATGCAGCAGTGTGCGTCTGTGTATGTGTATTCATCTCCCAGAAAACTACTCACAAAATGCTAATAAGCGTTAACATCATTCATTATAAGTTTTAGTTTTGTCATGCATTTCATTCATTAATACTGATATAAAATCACTTAATAATCAATTAATCATTTATCAAACAAAAATGCCAAAGATTCACTACCTCCAGAGTCTCATGTGTGAGGAGTTACCACCTTTCTCTATGATTTTATTTTGACTTTTGGGGGGATTTTGGACTGTTGATTGGAAAAAAAACAAAAAAACAATTTGAGTACATCACATTGAAATCTAGGAAACACTGATGAGCTTTTGAAATTTCTTGTAGCAACATAATTCAGCTGCAACCTTCAGAAATTGCTAGCAAAAGTCTACAGAACTGTCACAATGGAAATAAATCTGAGAGGGGGAGACAGAGACAAAAAGAGACTGACAGTGTGAGAGAGACATTGAAAGCTGTGATTCATTCGCATCGGGTGACTTTGCTGACTCCATCTCTCAAACTTGTGTTTACCTTTGCGTCACCACATAACCTTGTACGTCCATCAGTTCCACACGAGGCCGAAACATGACATCAGCAACCACCTTCACATCCCAAACTTTCACACGCTTTTCAACATTGTCGCTGCCATTATTTGACTCTCCAGCTGTGGAATGACCTTCCGACTCTCAGTCAAGAGCACCAGAGGAAACATCACCCTCTCCATACCCCTGTTCCTTCTCTACTCGCACTAATTTGCTCTCAGCAAGATTTCCTGCCTCCTCTTGTGGCTGTTACTATTTTGCTGCACTTTCCTCTCTCTACAGACACATGAATGTAGTCAGGCGTTGATACTCACACCGCTCATTATTAGTTTCTTGTGCTCTACTGAAAGCCTCTAATGTTGTGGTTACTAAACTCCCGTTAGATGAAATTTAACCATTCCTCCCTTGGCATTGTTAGCAATACGAATCCTATTTTAAATTAGGCTAGCAGGATGTCAAGAGCTTAAAATTCATTCATGGATCCGCCCTTCATGAGGCATCAACCGTATCACTTCATAGAAGAAAGCATACACCTACTCCCCTAACCCTGCGCTGACATTGCTAGTTTATGGAGATTAGTTTATAGCTAACAGATACTGCTAGCTAAGAGTAAGGCTCACCCGAGGAGGATACCATTAATGCTTACATCCACGTGTGGATGCGCTTCCTCCTGTGCAGTGATAGAGTTGGTGGGTGAAGTTCAGTAGAAAGAAAATAGTTCCTTCATGAAACTGCTCACAATAAGGTCTGTGGATTATCTTGGGTAACCAGTTCATGATTTTTGTTGTTGAGTTTTAACTGCCATCTAGTTCCATTATATTCAAGGCAGACATCTCTACAGCCAACATGTAACAGTGGAGATGGATAAATAGCTCCACAGGTATGAGGAAAAACAAGGTGACACACCTTTAGCTGTGAAACACAAGAAATTCAAGGGGTAAGAAACTGCGAACAACAAAAACAGAAAGAGGCTTGCAGAGGGAAAGAGAGGGAGAGCTTCAGTCACAGTGAGAGCTGCTAATAGATGCCGAGGTTGAAGGGCAGTGTGACATTGAGAGTTAATTAAAAAAAATAACAGCACATTCCTGCATCCCTCGTGAGAGGGAGTCAGCACTGCATATTCATAAATATCTGTGTGTGTTTGTCTGGGTTCTTTAGCATGCTAAGTTCGTGTTTGTGTGTGCTTATCACCGTGCTAAATTAATGTTTCTGTGTGTGTATTTGTGTGTGTGTGGTGAGGCCTTACAACACTATAGTCCTGTCCCATAGCACAAGGTTAATGATAAAATCTGACCCGCTCACTGACAGATAGATCAAGAGATTACCGTCCTCAACACACACACACTCTCAATCCTCCCTTCCAACCAACACACGTACACGTACACACACACACACACGCACACACAAGCACATGTCTCCATATGAATACACTAATTAACCAGCACAATAACATTTCCATGCCTAGTCCGAACACTGTTCAAGCTGTCATGCTCTAATTAAGGCATGTCGGTACAGCCAAAAGAGAGAAATAAACCAAACTAACTTCCATGTGTTATGCATGAGCCCACAGTTTAACTTTACACCAAGTAATCCAGGAAAAAATGACTGGAGGCCCTTTGATCCCTTGTAAACTTGGTTTGCCTGTAATAAGTAATGTCACAACTTGAAATTTAAAATTGAAAATGAATAAACAAGTAAGAGATGGTCCAAAAGTAGCCTTCTTCTACCTCTCTTTTAAGTCATGAATGCGTTGGTCCTTGCAAAACCTGACGCAAAATAAAGGAAGAAAACACTTCAGTATGTAAGATAATAAACCTTACCAGGAATTGATCTATATTCAGAACTGTTTCAAAGGTGTTGATGCGCTCCCTCATCTTTTCAGCCGCTCCTCCTGCAGGTTGCTGCTTACTTTCCTGTGCGTCTTTCATATACTGTAATTCCCACTCTGGATATCTTTGTCTTACATCTGCCCTTTCCTGTCTTTGCCAGTGTGACGGACACAGACTGTACCTGCTACCTGCCTCCATGCAGTGTAGGCCCCCAGTACCTGACAGGTATGGTCAGTGTAGCATGCACACATGCACGCACACACACGCACCCACACAAGGGCAAAGCAGTAGAGGTTAATACAGACACTTGAGGCTTGACAATAAATTGTCAGCAGCTCTTAATTCAGAGGGGCGGATTCTCAGTCAGGCGGTTGATCCAGAAGATTCCTGCAGCAGGATCATGAATGATACCAGGCAGGCAGGACACAAGCTTAAGGCATGAAAATAATACCTGCTGAGTGGAGACCATAGCCGTATTAACATTGTATGGGATATAGTGGGTAATACTGAACTGTACTTTAAGTGCCACCAGCATAGATAACATGCTTTACTAAAGCCTGGCTGGGCTCTGGTTCAGCATTCAGTATCATGTTTTTCTGGCTAACATTTGCTTTTGTACACAAACAAATGTTTTTGCCAGGGAACGCCGAAATTTGGTTATTAAAGATTAAGTTGAAGCGATGACAAAAATATGTGCTGATGCAAGCTGTTTTACGGTAGAGCAGTAAATTTTACTCTGAAAGATGACAGTGAATTTTAAATGTTAGACTTGCATGAAAACTATGAATAAAAACACAAATATATTAAATGCAGCCTATAAAACATTTGTATGGTGCATATCCACTAATATGTAAGCGGAACACTGCCTGAAAGCATGAGAAATGCTCCAAACCTTCTTTAACTTTAACCAGTTTTAGAAATATTCTCCTTCTTACAGCCAACATCAGTATGGATTATGACCTGTACTGATTTCTTTGAGGAAGTCAGTATCCGCAGGTAATATCGGCTTGCTGTTACATCAGCTGGATTCTGCTCTTTACCTTCATGTAGTCACGTTGTTCTCTAACTGTGGGGCCTAAATTGGGTCAGTGACTGTTCTGTTGTGACCCAGTGGTTCTCATGTGGTTTCTGGGTCTGGGGACCAGAGTGCTGAAGGTAGCTGCTTGCATTTATCTGGCTGGTAACTGGCTCGCTCAGTCAGTCCAGTCAATTTGGTGGATTGTAGTATTTTAACTGTGTGTGTGTGTTTGGATTGGATACTTTATCACCTGCAACTACCACTCGCCCTGAATGTGCAGTGTTGATGTCAGCTGAAAATAACACCATTTTATTTCAATTTCACCTGGCAAATGGAGTGTAAATAATCTGGTTTTGCCTTACCCTGCAATAGAATGGTGGCCTGTACAGGGTGTTTCCTTGTCTGTTACCTGGTGCATGCTGGGATACTCTCCAGCCCCCTGTTAGCGACCTGAGCAGGCAGAAAATTGATGGATGGAAGCACCTTTCAGTTTCATTGCAGCAAGGAACACCAGGCCTGAAAACCTGAGAAATGTTCCAAACCTCATTTTAAAACTTTCCTTCCTCTTATAGCCAGACTTAGTACACAGTTTGACCAGTATTACATTTTTGTATTTTTTGAGCAGTGTGTGCCTTGATTTGAGTCGATTTTACATACGTACAACACAGACATTAACACAGACATTTTGACTTGTCACAGCAGGAGAAGCAAAGGTGTAAAATTAATCACTGCTCTGTTCCATCTAAGTGTAACACCAGGACCCCGAAACCTGCACACCAAAGTAAATGCAGCCATCGTTAATGTTAACTACACATGTGTTTTTCCTGCTACAACACGATAAAATGTCTGCCATTCATCACATGGTGCGCTCCTTAAACCCCAGTTATAATCCAAATTTCAATGCAACATACAGAAATATTGTTTGTATATTGTAATATTTGTATATTGTATATTGTAATATTGTAATATCGTTTTTAAACCAACTTAAATGAAGTTGTATTGTATGTAATTTAAATTTCTGTAAGTTATTTGCAGTTCATTAGCTTGCTTCAAACTGATCTAAGAGACAGAAAAACACATTTCCGCATTCATTTTGAGCAGCTGCAACCAAGTGTATGTTGCCCTCTCGTGTTCCTGGCCACGTCTCTCAAGGCAAAGATAATCTTAGTCCCATTGGAGCGTCTGTGTTCACCTTAACCACGAGATGCATTTGAGAAACGAGACCTTGGTTTATATTCAGTTTAGTGTTTTGTTTGTTTGCCCAGTTGCATATCTCTGTAAGGCACAAACACACGTCAGAAATCAGATTTTTCTGTCGTGCAACGCCACCAATGGATTTTCTTGTACTTTCTTTTCCGAGCTGTCTCACCTCCGACTGAACTCTTGTGTGCAGCCTTTCACCTTTCTCCCTCACTCTTCCCCCTGAAACTTTCCCTCTCACCACCCCTTGTCCTGATCCATCCAACCCCCACCCCTGAGGTGAAACCTTACTCGTGGATAAATTTAGCAGCAGTGTGACCCAATGTTCACTGACACACTTCTCCGCACCTCTCCCTCTCTCACGCTGTTTATCTCTTTCAGCCCATCTCTCCCAGGAGGCCTGTTGTACAGACAGATGGAGGGCTTTAACCTTTACACAAAAACAATGACAAGTTATCGATGCTATTTTGCAACGCTAACATGGCGTTTCATCGTGTAACTACTGATGTAACTACTAATCGTTTAATCATTACATTATTGCCACCTCTGTAATTGAAAAGACACATCAAGTGACTGCGATATCATATGAAATTTAATGGCTTAATCGTCTACATCCCAGTCATTCCAGTCTGCACGACATTTGGCAGGTGAACATTATCCCTTTTAGTAGCCTGTAACATTTGAGACTTATGAGATCTGTTTCACTGATGTTGACATTCTCACAGATCGAGACATGTCTCCTCACACAACCTCATTTTTAACCACATCCATCAAATAAATTGTAACACACAACCAGCTGTATCAAAGCAAGCACAAAGATACAGTGTGCACACACATCGCTGTCTGTTCTCGCCACCCTGCTGGAGTGTGTCTGTCAGTGTGACACAAGCCCACTGCGGGGGCTTCCTCTTTGTTAAGGTCAAGGGTCAACAGCAGCTGTGTGACTTGGAAGTAATTAACACAACCTTACAAACCCAGCAAGCAATAATTTTGTGATTTGCAGGTCAAAAGACATCGAGATGTCTGTGTTAAACCTGGGCTAAATTTGTCAAAAAACCAAAACTGTAATGTCATATGGGTCCATGAGTTCCAGATCGTTTGTTAAACATTTCCAAGAAGTTTCCTGAAAAGAATTACGCAAATAGTTACTAATTACAGGAAAGCAACAATCTGTCAACACCATTTTTTCATGTCAAGTGTGCATTACATAATGCTTAGTTTGTACTAATTAAAGGGTGAAAAGAGAGAGTTCAATTTATACACTTCAGTTAATTACTACTGCAACCTTTCAGTCAGTGCAAAACAATTCAACACATGTAGAGAATAATGTCGAGCAGATGGCGAGCACTTGGATGCTTGTTTCTTATTTAATTGAACTGAATAGACGCAGTGTTTGCAAGCAGGACTTGGTCACCTGATTCAAACCCTGAATGCTGAGAGACATGACATCACATGCAAAACTGGGATATTTATGTCTGTTCAACCTTAAAACGCTAACAACAATCAAAATGTTGGTGATAGAATTCTGAAAAAAATCATACATCACTCCATTGTTTTTGGGTGTACTGTCAAATGATTTGGTGATGTTTGATCCATCACTGAGCAAAAAAGAAATGTTGTGTTTACAGTACGAACTACAGCAAGATACAGAACATCCCGGTGGACTCACCGTTACTCTCTGATCAGAATACCATTGAAACACTTCATATCTACCACCTACAGAATATCTTTGTCCATTTTCGTTGCATTTGAATGTGCGCAGAAAACATGAGTGACGGACTTCTGAACTGACCGTAGTGAGACAAACACATCAGTGAAGAAGGTGAAAAAAAAAATAGCCCTGTAGGACTTCTGGAAGTAAAATCATCAGTCATCATTTTACTTAGGTCTATATATTCTCTACTTCTATTTTCTCTGTCACAGTGACCTGGCAAAGAGGCCCCACTGCATGAGGCAAGATGAAAAACAGATGTTCTGGGAAGGATAAACACAGGATGGGGGGGCCTGTATGTCCTGCGTGCGTATGTTAGGAATATGAGACAGTGTGATCACTGCATGTTCAGAACATGACTTTGTGGCAATTGGCCAGATTTTGAGGTGGAGTTACGAACAAGCCAATGAAGTTAGGTCAGAGCACACGCGCCTTATGGCTCCTTGCTAATTGGTCAAATGTTGGGTAACTGTGGACACTTAGCAAATCAGAAGAAAGTTCTTCGTCTAGAATACTGATAACAGCTGAATTTTGTGGAAAACATTTTGAAACTGCTGCCTGTGACTGACTTTTCCTGACCTTAGTTTGTCCTTATGTGTCTCCTTATTGTAGCTACAATAATAATAACAATATTTTTAATTTACAACCATCAGTGTGTAATGATTTGATGTGTTTTTGAGTGCTTTTAAACAGTTTCTACGACAAACATACGGATGCTTTAATTTATTTATTTAGAGTGATTCGATTCATTGAAATAAGCCAAACCCACTTTAATCAGTCATTTCCTTTTTTTTCACCACCTGAGGTGAATTTCTTCCATGTAGCCCATTACAAGAGCTTTTCGCATTTGTGGCGCCACCTAGAAGCAGAATATCCCAGGACTGTACAGCGAAGCTTTTAAATTAAATTGGTTTAATTCAAAACCATATTGAATATTAAAAATCTTTTTTCCAGACTGGTCCGGATATGATATGTGCTGATTTTGATGCTGATTGCTCAAAATTTGGAGGAGGAGTAGTGGGTAAACAGACTTCATTTAAATGGTTGTGGCTGATATGGATAGATAAGTTTGTTGTTACAGTGAAGAAGAAGAAGAAGAAGAAGAAGAAGAAGAAGAAGAAGAAGAAGAATCTTAAGAGTTACAGTGGGGTTCCAGCAGCTTTGTTTGGCCTCTAATGAAGGATCAAGTAACTACTAAATGGAGTTTTTCATTCCAGGAAAATGAATGTTTTTTGTAAAATTACTACAAGCAGAACAGAGCTTACTGGGCTAACACTAAAAACACAGACATTATAGTCTTAGCAGCAATAGTGTGCATCTGTGAGCCAGATAAAGCATCACCCTGAAAATATACACTACTATATCCTTCTGCTGATCAATAAACAAATTATATTAGGACGATCTATTAACAGCTCTACACATAAACTCCTCAAATCCTTCAAGGCTCTAATTTCCTCTCTCACACACAGACACCATCACAGCTTTCACACCTGAGAGATGTGGGACCTCGCAGGGAGACATTAAGCCTGTAAATAGTGTGGTTAATTGAGATTTCTTATTTATATCTGACCTGTGGGGCCCAGAGGGGCTCCACGTGGGCTGGGAATTAGAGATTTGCTTTGGGCCATCGTCCAGCGTCTCAGAGGAGAAGAGGAAGGAGAAGGAAAAGACAGTCACTGCTCCCCCGCGTTTTGTCAGTTGCTCAGGCTGCTCTAACGCACACATACACACCCCAGCTGCTCATGTATCGGTCATTCTCTGGTCTTGTAATTCACATTCAACTCTGCAGAAAATGACCTTTAAAAATCCAGCACATTGCCACAATGCTTCAAATCAGTCGCTGGAGAAGATAATCTGATGCTGTGAGTCATTTAAGACCTTAGAGCAGGTGTGATTGGATGAAAACAGTAAAAAAAAACAAAAAAAAACAGACATGATGGGTCTGACCAACATTCTGGGTGAGCATTTAAACAGATGAACTAGATGATATGGCGACATGACTTCATCTCAACACGTAGGTCTAACCTGTCTGCTCGGGTTTCTTGAATATACAGTAGGTATTTATATCCACCACACATGAAAACAGCAATGACTTTACAAGGCTGCAGCATGAGGAGGAGCACGGATGAAAGATGGACCTAGTCACAAAGACGAAATGTACCCAAAAACAATAATAGTCAAACGTAAGACATCATGTAGGAGACTGGCGTCAAAATAATTAATAAAATCCTTGATTATTGCAGGGATGACTTTCCATTTATCGCCTTCACTCAGTGTTTTGTGGTGTGGGCGGTGTGAAAGCAGCGGGGACTGTGAATGTGTTTGAGGGCTGTACTAATAAACTTGTCATTAAGTTGAAGAAATCATCTTCAAGAAGAGAATGGAGGAGGAGAGAGAGCGAGCACTGCTGGTGGACAAGAAAGGATGTGGTAACAGAAAATAAATGACCAGGAGGAAGTACTGAAAGTACTGAAAGGTAGGGGAGAAAGAAAATGGGGAAGTAAAGGATGGTTGGAGCAGACTAAGTGACAGGTGGGTAGATGCAGGGATGAGTGAGAAGCAGGTGGAGGGGCGTGAAATGAGGGGAAAGGAAGAGACATTTTAAGAGGCAGAGGGAACAGCAGACAGACAGGCAGGTAAAGGAAGATTTGGGAAAGACCTACCAGGGTCTGTTGGTATCTCAGAGCCTTCCTTTGCGACGCATCTGCAGCCATTGACACGCTGTCACTGATCCAAAAATAACCTCGCTGGACACCCCAGCATTTCCAATGGCGTGGGCAACACCATACACACACTCTCTCTCTCTCTTTTATATACACACACTTCACACCAGGTCAAATAAACATGCAAACATCTTCTAAAGTTTCTCACACTCCTAGAAACTCATTCTCAAACACACTCGTTACACAGAGAGAATCAAAAAACACGGATGACGTCCTTCCTGAACGCGCTCTTCTCCAGGTGATCCAGAGGCTGCGAGCCATCCAGCTCCACTGCAGACCTGACAGACACACGGACAGAAATCAGACAGGCAGACAAAGCAGAGACCTGATGAGGCAGTGAAGGACGCAGCGCTTTCCTTTATTAGAACTGCAGACACCTAATAACACACACACACACACACACACACACACACACACACACACACACACACACACACACACACACACACACACACACACACACACACACACACACACACACACACACACACACACACACACACACACACACACACACACACACACACACACACACATCTTGTTGCCCTTCGCAGCACCCTCCCTGCCAGCCAGCCATTAGGTGTGTGTGTGTCTGGATGGACTGTTCTTGTTTGGACGGAGGGGGAGGCTGGGGGTTGGAAGGGCACCCCCCATAGGGCTGCCCCTGCAACGTGAGCAGGAAGGTGCACACGACACCCCTATGACAGCTCACACCTTATCAGCCAATGATGCAAGGCAATCCCCATAACGCTCACATGCAATGGCAGTCCCCCACAGTAAAAGATGCCCACACTAAAACCGCTTGTAGGACCCACTGTAGAGCGCAGTAAAGTGATCTCCATATTGCTTAACCTCTCCAGCAGGTTCAGGTATCTAGAGGAGCGAAGGCAGGGGGCTGAGCGTATAAGTGCTGCACATCAATCGCTGGAAAGCTCACAAAAAGCACACAACATCCCACTCAGACAAGTTAATCTGAACGTCTCTAACTCGTCCTCTTGTTCCTCTTCGCAGGCTGATGACACAGGCGGCCATTATGACAACGACAAAGACACACAGACGCACACAGATTCCCCCTTAACCCCGCCCTGCTTTGTGGTCCACACGCCAGTGCATAACAGCCTAATCTTACAGCTACAACGGAGGCCAATGAGAAATGTGTTACTCTGACTGCCAGCGTGTGTGTGTGTGTCAAGGGAGAATGACTGTGGACAGCTGGCTGGGCCTCCATCTGATACGCTAAGAACATTATCACTGGGCGGCGAGCAGTGTGAGAGATACATACATCCCAGTAACAGCGTGGGGAGACCTGAGCGCAGCGGAATAGTGGGGAGCCAGTTATATTATACCTGAGAATGGAGAGGACAGGCTGTACGCCGAGAACAACACACACAAACACAGCAACAAGGAGGATCGAATAAAGTCGAGCACATGCAGGAGAAACCTTCGTGCAGAGGCCTCGCACACTCACACACACAAAATTCAGCTTACAGCAAGCATATGTGCTAAAAGGAACATGCAGATACAGTCGTGTGCACATGCAGCTGTAAGAAAACAACAAAAGTGTGTCTTGTTTAGAAACCATGGCCTGTTTATTGTATAGGACATTTGGCAGTGGTTGGCGTTGACAGAAACAAAATCTCTCTGGGCTCCTCACTCTGCACCTCAGCAGAGCTTGGCAGCAAACATCAACCTTCAAAACTTCTCACCCTGCAGGAGAGTTACACCTCTATCGCACTTCAGTGTTTTTCTTTTTTTCATTATATTCCCTAATTAACAAAACCAAAGGATGAGAGGGATGAGTGGCTTCCAGACCAGGGCAAACTCCACCACGAGCACCTCACACAAAGCATCTTTGTTTACAGATGGTTAACAATCAATACTGTTTCAACCATATATTCTGTCTTCTTCACTACAACACTGTTGTAACTTAACACAGTTCGCCTGGTGAGGGCCTTTCTGGGAAACATCAATGCTCACACAGCCTTGACAAATTGATTTCTCTGTGTGTGGGGGGGTGCCAAAGTGATACAATATACTGTAAAAGCTCCACGGTGATAAAGTCATCTAACAGAGCATCGTCTCATGGCACAGGCTGCTGTAGAAAATTGCATATTGTTTATGGAAGACATAAGGAATGTGTGTTTTGTCCTTACTTTATCAATTCCAGTAAAATACCACCAAAAAGATAGTGGGACTAACTTAATGAACACCTCCCACATAGGGAGAAACACTATTAGCAGTTAGAGAGAGCGTAAAGGTCGGAGTTCATACTTTAGGTGTATGACCCCACAAGTAGCACCACATTCCACTGGCAGCCCACCACCCTGACAGCGACAGATATACAGTAACACAGCTGACACAAAGTGAAATTTACAGCAAGTGCCTTCATGAAATTTAAGGTTAAGAAGCTGTAAATTTTCCTGATTGAACATTCACAAACAGAAGCGAATAAAACAACTGAAATGAAGCACATATTGTTTTGAAGCTGCCCTGTAGGTGTTTTTCCTCTTCATAAGGCAAACCGAGTGAGGAAAAAATGTGAACTTCCCTAATGAGACTTTTTACTGTTTAGTCATCACTGTAGCTGACTGTAACTACAATAAAAGCTGTCTGCAATCATGACGGTAAAGATCATTTTGAACTGCAGGGAATATGAAAAATATTGATGAAAGGCTGAAGATGAAATGCATTTGTCTCTGCTGTGCTGCCCCCTGTCTGTCATTGTACTGAAAACATGAAATCATCACAACTCATAGCAAACATTATATACAAAAAAAAGGCTTAAAATTCCTTATAAAACAATTTCATACAAAACGAAGCCACAAAAATAGATCTGTATACAAAATACATTTTAAAAAGAGTGAAACCTCAAAGTAGCCATGAAGAAAAAAAGTCTTTGACTAAAAGGGATTAACATCTAAACCCGCTAACTGGCATTCGACACAGACACACAGATACATGAGCAAGTTGTATGCAAATACACTGCCCATTTTCCAAGTACATGTAGATTAACATAAGCTTACTCCTTTTTCATATCCAAGATTTGCAGGAGTGTATGCACACGTGTATGTGAGTGCACGTCTGTGGGTTTGAGGAGGCAGTATTTGCACAGAAAATATGAATGAATAAATCCTCTGTTTGGA
The DNA here is from genome assembly GCF_039877785.1 of Chaetodon trifascialis. NCBI lineage: Eukaryota > Metazoa > Chordata > Actinopteri > Chaetodontiformes > Chaetodontidae > Chaetodon > Chaetodon trifascialis. The sequence goes on along the minus strand of NC_092062.1, from coordinate 20,763,521 downwards.
TGAGACGCTGTGACAGGGGAATGTGTGAGTGTGTGGCAGTAATTGGTGTGCAATCGACAGCTGTGCGCCCTTTACTGAGAGACTTCAATACAAGGAATGGCCTGTGTGTGTTAATCCATGTATGTACATATTGGCATGTCAATACTGGGGCTGGTACTTGGGGAAAAGGAAGAGGTCTTTGCACAAGGAGCTGGTGAACTCCGACATCTCTTTGCAGCGATGGTGGGCGGTGCCGGGAGCGTAACCCTCCCGCTCCTTAATACGGCTGTTGACCTTAACACAGAAGAAAAAGAGGCAGGAAGATTACAGTTACGTCTTAAAGAAGTTCACTAAATAAAAAGTAAATTTTACACTGTGGATGCAGTGTATGAAGTAATAGGACACTTTATGTTCACCTGCACGAGGATGTCTGCAAGGTGTGTGTCTCTGGCATGGAGGCGGAACGCTGTGTTAAGTTCTTGGATAAACCAGGATCCTTTCTTGGTGTTCCGCATGGCTGCTGTGCCTTGAGGACAAAGAGATCAAACGATAAAGGCTCAATACAGCAAGATGAGATGCAGCGAGACAGAGCTAAGGTAGTGTCAGGCATTTACATGAATGAACCTGTAATAAATGTCTTGGGAAAGCAGTCTAAGTGCTCTTGGACCAGAATGGGTGAAGGCCGAGCTCAGTGGAAATGGACTCAACCAGCACCATTTTAAGCCCTGACGCTTCTGTTCTTCACAGAGTACAGCGATAGAGACACTGTCTTTTTCATTCCACACATTCTTCTTCAGGTTTTTACCCATTACCCATAATGCAACTCAATCCTCAACAGTTCAGCAGGAGATTCAGGTGTGTTATGCTAGTAGCAGCTAATGTAGCCTTGAGCCTCTAGCCTCAAGTGGAGATGAAGAGAGCTTCAGAGGGAAAGCTCACTTCTTTCCAAATCCATACCCCCAGATTATGCAGTTGGTTCTTGAGCAGGCTGGTCACTGGTATAAAACAATGGAGATTAAGCCTCAGTTGGGCACAGGTGTAGGACAAAATCAGAAACAGACAGGTGATTTATTTATGGTGGTTGAAGTGATGCTACCTCTTGACAGCCTCTCTTTTTTCACGGGTTACTGTGCATCTCTACTGCTTTTCCCACACATTGATTTTTTTTTATCTTTTACACTTCAGTTAACTAAGACATTTCCTCAATGAGCACACCCCAGAATAGCAAAAGGGAAAAACTTACAAATTCTCTGACCTTTGAGAGATGCGAAGCCACAGATCATGTCAGACCGCTGGGGCAGTTTAATCCTAGGCCTGCCCATGTCTCCTCTCTGTCTGGAGTCTGCATCGCCCTGTCCTTCCCTCCCAGCATCCCGCTGCTCACAGCTTGGCGAGCAGGTCCTCACTGGCCCATCTAGCTGCTCCACACCACAGTCCATCTCCTCTGAAAGGCAAGATGGTTTCAGGTTAACTTCAGACATTCTTCTTAATATGTGGTGCAAAAAACAGAGCTGAAGCACTTTACTCTGGTTTCGGTTTCAAGATGCTTTTTCTGTGACTGTAGTTATAAAATATTGAATAAGCAAACTGCTCAGACGAGGACTCATCTTGGACCAGTTTAAGGAGGTCTTGACTGTGGCTGTAGCAAAAACTTCAAAAATCAAAAATGGAAAAAATCAGTTCTGTGAAAAAGCACATGTAAAGGACCATTTTTTAAACTGAGTTTTTAAAAAAAAGTCTCTATCAGTAATTAGCACGAACCTCAGTTTGTGTGTAGTATTTCAGTCAGTATGTCATATTAGTGCTTCAACTTTTGCATTGAAAAAACCTAAAAAGCGTGACTACTTCAGCCATTTCTCCAAATTATTTCAGTAAAAATTCTAACTTTTAGAAGACAAATTGTTAAACTGCATAATTTTTGACAGGATTTTCATGAATACTGGAACAAACTAATTATTAGTTTTGACTGAAGCTATTTGCAGAGGCACAGGCCAACCACATCTAACGGCCTTTCATCAGCACACCTGCGGTGGCCTCTGTGGTGGAGCGAGGGAGTGTGTGACAGTAATTACAACTGCTCCTGAGGAGTTTGAGGATTTGTCAGGGGCATCATCAGCCCTGCAGTCAGACCGTAACCTCCATCACAGACTGTATAATTAGCTGGGAGCCTGGTTAAGTCACAGATTAATTACATGTTTATGGACCATTATCGTACTGCTATTGTATTACTTTTTATTGACGCCTACAACAGAACATTTGACATTACGACACCATCCACAGCATCTGGAGCTATGCGGCTGATGGACAGCTGCGAAACTTACATACAGGTCACCTGTCCCAGTCGGCAATAAGCTGACAGCAGACAACATCTGGACATGCGGAGGGACAGGCTGGCATCTGTCTTTTCTCTCACTCGTTCAGTAAAAGGTTTAATTATGTTGCAGGGATCCAACCGGATTAACATGGCTACTGTCAGCACACACTGTCATTTTAACAATAATATATTTGCATTCGTATTCGCACATGCCACGTCCACAGGGAGGCACCCAAGAGAAACCTCAGCAGAGGCAATGACCATCTCAACTGGCTTCTTCACATGTGAACCTCCTCACTCTATGAGTGAACTAACGTGAGCCCAAACACTCATAAACACACTTTCTATATAGATATGCATACATGGTTATTTTGAGTAACCTGTGTAGGTTTATATACGTATTGATTAATTGATCTTCCAAATTATTTGTATGTAAACGATGACAGAGATATAGATGATACAGTGTAATACAAAGAGGCTTTACCTCCTCTGCAGGCCTGGATGAAAAACATCTTGGGCTTGTTCTGCAGCAGGGGGCAGTGTGCATTGTCAAAGGCCTCGAACACCCAGTCCAGCTGAAATTGATGAAATGTTACCTGTTAAATGTCTAAAAAGAGGCTGCATCTTTATCCTTTAATGGCATTACATACATCACAAAACTATCAACCAAACACACCTGCAGGAGCTGTCCATCTGTGCCATATATAGCTCCTTCCACCCCGTGGGAGAGCAGACATACCACACAGCTGTCCACTGTCCGGTGGCCTGGCAGTCGACAAAAGTTCTCAATGCACGTCCTCATGCCCTGCACAAAGAATGAGGAATCAGGAGAAAACTGTGGTTACCACAGATGGGCATGTGTCCAGGTTTCTGTTTATAAGTTGCTTTTTACTACTGAACAGGTTTGGTAAGGCAACCATGTGGTTACATAAAATATGTCTACTCATTCCTCAGTTTCATTCCTTAGAAAAGCCAAATCATTAAAATGTTAAATGTGTTTGCTTTGTGATAACATTGCCACACTGAACAGCACTGAAAATGGGAAGTGAGCTGAACAAAGCTGCCAACAAGCACTGAGCTAAGAGACTTTCTGAAAATGATTTCAAGGTCACAAAGTTGTTCCTCCCTGTTTTACTTTCTTTTCTACCTCTGTCAGCTGAAGAAGATGGATTCTGTTTGTTTCAATCATTCATTGAGCCCGCATCTGTGTGTGCTTGTGTGTTACCTGAGCAGTGAGGTCTCTGTGAACCGTAACCAGGTAGTCCAGCTCCGTGAAGACCTTCCTGAGGACCTCATCATCCACCTCGCCTCCCTTCCTCGGGTCAAGGTCAGGCGCGGCACAAGGATCGAAGGTCACGTTACTGATCACCAAAGCGAAACCACGAGGGGATGAATTCATTCTGTAAGACTGGAGTCCAGGAAGGCAGAGAGGAAAACAAAAAGCATGGTAAGGAAACGGAAAGGGAAATAATGTATTAATGAATCCAAAATGAACCACACGACATTATACTATCATTACTTTTACAAATACATTTTCTGCATCTTTGCATGTAGCGCTCTGCACTGGCACATGTTCAGATAGGGGGTGTGACACCTAAGCATTTCCCAAAAGCCTACAGGTAAAACATAACCAAGTTACTGCAAACCTGTTGAGCTGATCTGGTGATGAGAAGTGTTTTACCTGCTGGCAGTGCGAGAGGTAAAAGTCAGGAGTGCACGGGAGCACCGGAGTGTTGATGGGACTATCTGCATCCAGACTGAACTCCATGGACTCTGCCACACACACAGACAAACAGACACACACAATCGTCACACACTGCTTGATACAAGTTGAATTGCTGATGCAAAGTTTTCACATCATCATTGTGTGCTCTCACCAGCACTTGTGCATTAACAAGCTTTGTACTACAACGCTGTGAGTGAGTCACTCTTGGGGCGTGGTGCCTGCAGGTACAGACAGTAGCCAAATACTACAGCTACCACACTCCTACACTTCTCCCAGTGACACGATTACATACTTAACAATTCACACCGAACACAGCTGCTGAGGGCTACAAAATATTTTTCTGTTGAAGTATATTGAATTACCTGTCTGTTTATTTAAACTGGACAACAGATAAACACTTGTCCACACACTGTCCCTTGTCTCCATGGAAACAGAAAATATTGACAACAAGAGAGACCCATTTTATCCTGAATGCAGGCCACACTGCATTACCACTCACCATGTGTCCTTGCTCTCTTGGCAGGAATTCCTTCTTGGGTGGGAAGTGGCAGAGAAGAGTCCACAAACCTCTGAAATTCAAAGTCATGCACAAATTATTCATAACAGAACATCAGCTGCTTCACACAAACGAAAGAAGACGGATAATGACGGGTTTTGCTCTTTGCTGTAGCAGCAGCAGCAGCTGTTGTTTGTTGTGGGAATATGACAACTAGAACCATAACTATTAAGGAATCTCCTGCCTGCTGTGTGGCTCCCTCAGCAGGCCATCTGGCTGTCTAACATAAGATGGATGTGGTTTGTAATCCTCACATCTGTCTGCTTATCTCTTCCTCTTTTCTTCATACTCTGTCTCGTCTTGCTGTCTTCCTCCCTGACTGGAACCATGCACCTGACTGAGGACGCCGAGGCTTGTGCTGGGCACGATGAGGTGCCGGTCACCTCACTCTTTTCGTCTCTGTCTCCTGGGGATGTCTGCAGAAGACCATGTAACTGGATCATAATGTTATCTGAGATGTGTGACTACTTACAATTAGGCTGACAATTATGAAACATCCTTAAAAAGCCATATTCAATTGTATAAATTTATCCAGACATTATCTTTTGTGTCGTCTCAGTCGTGTCACAGTAACTGCAATAATTCTGGTTGAGGGATTATAAGCACTCTGCTTCCCCCTCTCTTTTTTTCTGCTGTCTGCATGACTAGTTGTCCTACCATTCCTTCTGGTTCTTCCTCAGGCTGAATACTCTGTCAGCAGAAAACAGTCCAAGAACTGCACTAACTCTGGTAATAATCTGCCGCCTATACTGTAGATTTGTGCTGTGTGCGTGTTGACCTTTGATGAAGTGCGCACTCACCTCGACATGTGTCTCTTTGCCGTCTTTCTCTGGTGACTGTGTGAGCAGGTCACACAGGTGCTGCTGCTCAGTATCTCGCAGAGCTGAGCAGAAGCTGCTAAAGGCTCTGGGCCCTCGCTTTGGTAAGAGCAGTAGTAAGCGCCAGCTTCGTTTCTGAGATGTTGGCTCAGCCTAGAGTAGACAAGATCAGATCAGAAATCTAAAGATCACTGACAAAGATTAAATCACTACTATCATGACATTATTTTTTTCCATTTTGTCTCTTCAGCACCATGTCAACATGATCTGTCTAACAATAAAACAGCATGCATTCAACAGACGCTGTTTTTTTGAGGAGGGTATCTCAAGTGCCTCTTCTTTTACAAGTTACCCAGTGGTTCCCAAAATAATTGGCTAGTCACCACTTAAAAGTGAGCAAGCTTACTTATAACCCCTCATCAAAGGTTAAGCCCTTATTATGGACAGTAATGGTAAGCAGTGCAGTTTGATTAATTTCAAATATGTTTAAAATCTAAATAAGGCACACTATTCAGGAATTTACAGATGACCTCATTTTTTTTTTTACGCAAATACCCATTATCTATGAGCAACTGCACATAACACACAGCTGATATCGAAAGGTTTTTTTTTTGTTTAATTTTTTGTTATAACAGCTAATATAGCAGCATTATGGGTCAATTTGACCCCCCGAATATCGTCGTTGTCACGTAACGTGGCCAATCAATCTGGGTGTCCCTACAGCGACTGTCAGCTGTTTGTAAACAAACAGCTTTCTGAGTGATGTCTGCTACTTTCATAGCTTCCTCTTGGATGGCTGCAGTTTACGGTCTGGTACCTGGTCCCAACCTCACCTGTGTGCTGTTACTGGCTGGCGGCTGCACACAAAGTGCCAAAAGGTTGCAGACCCAACATTCCGACCACAGCCAAATACAAAGAAAATACAGGCAGAAGGCAGGGTCTCTGCAGACAAATTCACCACCACACACTTCTGGTGGGTTATTATTGATGATAGAGGATAACTTTTGTGTGAGTCTATACATCGTTTTTTAGGATAATCCTGTATAACATACCTTTACAGTATTGGAATCAATCTCTGTACTAATTTTTTGACCCAACAGATCTGTCATGGGACCTGTTAGGGATTTTGGCAAAGGTTCAACCCATCTGAACAGCTGTTGACAGTCACCTGAAATTTTTTCTTTCTTGACAGTTAGGTGATTGTTGACTGTCAAACTGCTTATTAGCCACGTGACCTTAATGAAACTATATCCACATGTCAGTGTTTACATACCAGGATGCTCTCTGCCATGCTCTCTGTCAGGATGTCGTCTGCCTGTAAGGACTGAATGAGCAGCTCATCCACCACCAGCTGTTTGCAGAGAATAGCTGAGCGTCTCCGAAGAGCCCGACTGTCCCGCTCCAGCATGCCGCACTCCAGCATTTTGCTCAGGCAGACTGGGTATAGGACAGGTAACGAGACACATAAACCCCCGCAACAATTAAACGGAGGTTCAGCCACAGCATAGCGAAGTGACGGGCAATATGAGCAGCTCCAGTAGTCTCACTACAAGACACACCGTGTGGTGTTTCTGATTTCTTGCTTCAGGTAGCACCGAGACAGTATCGATGCACTTTTTCGTGTTTTGCTGGGCTTTCTCGATCGGACATATCGCTAAATAGTTACGCGTTATACATCCGTTAGCGAATCAGCACAAAATACGTCTGAATCATGGATATCATGTATATTAATAGTAAACTTTTAAAGCCATCCAAACCTAGACCACCACCAGTGCTAACTGATCGCTGCATGTGTATACAAAGGGACATCTAACTAATGCGTTTGTGAAGACAGTAACTAACTGTATATGTTTATATAATGTTATGAACAAAAGGTTACAATGCAAGAGACTGTAGTTAAATTGCATTGCAGTTGATAGCTAATTACCAATGCTAACTAGCTAGCTAGCGCTAGCTCACTTGTCCCTTTTTTCTTGCATGTGTGAGCGAAATTTAATTCCTTCAAAACTCACTTCTTACCGTTATTCTGTTTCTGCAACAGAACACCAAACCGTCCCGAAAAACTACAGAAAAAATATCGACGCGTTTCACACTATCTCACGCAAATTAACAACATCTCGTACACTGCCTACAAACCAACTTCCGCGGGGTATCCGCTGCCGCAATGAGGGGGTGGGGCTAAAAGTAGTTGTTTTGGATTCTGACCAATGAAAGCAAAAGAAAGTTTGACTGGCGTTTCAGATTTCCAATCACCTGGTTTCTTACAGACGGGTGCCATCAAAAGTATACTTAAGAGAGATTCATGGACATTTTGAATTTGAAACCGTTTTCTGTAAATAAGTAGCCAATTGATAAGGACCGCTTTGAAGATAGACACAAATAGTTAACTAATAGAAAACCATTTGACTAGAAGAGGATGGACTCTCACTGGCTGAGAAGTGAAAAATGGAAGAGGATTCAATAGAAACTGATTTTCAACATGTATGGTCATATCTCAAAAAGATATGTAATTAATAGTGTTGTAATGTAACACAGCATTTCAATCAATACTTAATCAAAGTCAAACTTCTATTTTTATACAATTTTATACTCTAATTCAGAGAAATATTGTACTTTTAATTCCACTCACTGAAAAATATGTTTGTTACATTGTGAGAGATCAAACTGCCCAACTGCATAGAAAGTAGTTAAAATGAGCTTCAGCTCATTCTTTAATATGGTGCATACACATTAAAGCAACAGTAATAATAATATAATAACATGTGACAATATATCCCTATCAGGGACCATTCTGCTGTTAATTCTTTAAAAAATCTATCTGTAATGTTTTTCTGTGGAAATGGACGTGACTTAAAAAATGTTTATCTCATATCTTTAATATCACATGTAGAAATCAATGTGAAATGACCAAAAAAAAAGTAACCTATAGGCAATAGAAACAAAACAAAATCCAAATTGCATGGTCTGCTGCTGCTGGTGGAGGAGGTACAAAAAGAGAAAAGTTATATAGATATATAAAAAGGGGAAATTAGAACAAAAACAATATACAAAAACAATATATGGAAAGAAACGGTGAACAACAAACGGTGAAATGCCAGCTTTTTACAACTTGACATTGAAAGTGGCATAATGTTGTGTGTGTTTGGCTATAATATTTGAGCTACAACAAAGAAACAGCTGCATTTGTTGAGGAATACAACTTCCTAATTCTGAGTTATATCCATTGCCTCAAATATATTATTCATCATGACCAATAATATAAAAAACTGTACAGTCATTCCAAAACATGTGTCAGAGTGTCTCCGTCTCTGTACTACAACCATCAAAGATGAAACAATGTACCCTCAACCAATTTAGAGACCTCTGGAGGTCATTTAAACAAAAGAACTGTAACTGAAAGTAACTAAGTACATTTCTTCTAGTACTCTACAATGTTTACTTTATCGCTCACTTTCGTCCGAAGTGTCAGCTTTGTCACAGACCCTGCACACCTCTTTCACTACCATACAAACATCATTTAATTAAGATACACGGCTAATAGTAATGTGGTTTGTTTCATGCGAGACGTTTTTTTAAATATGCGCACCTCCTCTCTCCACTGCCTCTCTCCCTCACTTTCTCTCTTTCTTACCTCCCTTTCTCTTGTTCTCTCTCTCTTCCTATCCTGAGGCCTACTTCACCCTCCCCCGCTGGCTATCTCCTCACCCTCTCTGTGTGTGCTGTCAATAATTGATGATCCTCACTGACTCAAAGGGTAACAGGTCCCGGAGAAAATATCTCACCCATTTATCTTTTATCTTTAAGTTCAGTCAGTCTGAGAAACCACATGCACGAGCATTTATTAAAGCACGGGGATCGATGGGCGTGAAGAAGGCCAGCCGTGTCCGTTTTGCAGTTTGTGCCAGCTGCTGCACCTGTGACCATGAGTGGGTTAATGCTGCCTGTCTGGCTGACAGCAGGACAGAGGGAGGAAAGGGAAGCTTAAATGAGTGAGAGGCAGGGGGCAGAAAGGAGGAGGAGTGACAGAATGATAGAGTGAATTAATTCAACCTTAGCCAGCCCTGATTGACTCGGTCGCAAACTGGCATGTACAAACATTCACAGTGACACCAAAGCCATGGAGAGAGAAAAGAGGAATGACATGTCCTTCTCCAGAAAGAGAAGTTTCACTTTTGGGGCATATGGAGGGTGAGTAAAGACACTGTTTCTCTCATATTAGGACTGACATTTTCCACCACGAGTCAAATGAATGGCTACATACTGAATAAATGACATTATTTTAGATTTAAGTCATCCTGTCTGTGTACGATGATTCGTTTTCTTCTCTGACTAGTTCTCACTTCCTTGTTTACAGTGTAGACAAATTCACATGTGGGGATGAGACGAGGTGAGATTTTCTTTTCCATTCGATTGCAGCAGTTTCGAGCTCACGTTTGTGGTATGAAGTAACACCTGAATGAGAAGTAATGATGTCTTCTTGTCTCTATGAACCTGTTGCTGCAGACCTGAATCTGCAGAGGACAACATACTGGACATCCTGGACTCCCCTGTTAATGAGAGCAAGCCTTTCCTCTCTGCAAGCAGCAATCAGAGGGTGATATCATTACCATGTTCAGCGTGCACCCTCCCCTCTTATTTTAATTAATCATATTTAATGTATTTCTATACCCGCGTTTCTAAGAAGGCGAGTTTCCATTTGCGGCTGAAGTGTTATTCATGTTCCTCTTCCTCCCCATGTGTCTCCTTCCCTTCCTCTCTCTCTGCATTTCTGCCGTCTGCTGCTTGTTTTTCATATCAGGACACAGAGCTGTTTGAAATCATTGAAAAGCTGCAGGTGAGTTACGGTAAGATTGATCTTGTGCTGTGTGAGGTGTCTGAGCAGCGCAAGTTTCTTATCATCAATACTCCTCTTGTCCATCAGGGCAGCAGGATCGATGAGCAGCGGTGTGAATTCCCTCTTCCTCTGAAGGTTAGTCTTCAATCTGAGACTCTATATATGGGTTTGATCCCGCATGAATGTGTGGACACTGACCTTTCTATGAATGCCCGGGCATTTGTTTGCGCAAACAACAGAAACGACAGGCCCTCATCATCATCAGGTGCTCCTTTGTGTCTATTTCAGTCTCAGCTTTTAACGATAGGTGGAGACCTGCCGCTCATCCTCCCTTCTAAGTTGGGGGGCTACTGGATAGACCCCCCACTGGAGAGGCTTGTAGATGTGAGTCCCACCTCTCCCGACTACGGCCATGATCCAGACAGCTATGACATCATGGAGAGAGACGGAGAGGCCAAAATCTACCACGAGTTCTTCTGCTCACGAGTAAGTAGACTTTATGTTAAGTCTCAAAGAATATAATATCTTTCCTGGACTGGTATTCATATTTAATCTTTTTTTTTTCCATTAGTACCATCACTCCTTCACAGCAGTGGATCCATCTTTGGGGCCTCTGGTTCTCTCTGTGTGTTTGGAGGATGAGGACAACAAGCTGCGGGTGATACTAAGGTTGAGATCTTAACTCATTTTAATCAATTATAAGACAATCTCTGAATCTTCCAAATTTGATGCCAGCAACACGTTTCAAACAGGTTGGGACAGGAGCAAATAAAGACTGGGAAAGTTGTGGAATGCTCCAAAAACACCTGTTTGGAACATTCCATGGGTAAACAGGTTCATTGGTAACAGGTGATAGTATCATGATTGGGTATGAAAGGGGCATCCTGGAAAGACTCAGTCGTTCACAAGCAAGGATGGAGAGAGGTTCACCACTTTGTGAACACATGACTGTATAAAGGATATTACTACATGGACTCAGGAACACTTTTTGAAACCATTGTCAGTAAATATAGTTCATGTAGCCAACCATAGTCCAGTGAGAAAGTTACACTAGTGTGATGCAAAAGCTTGAAACCTACAGTGCACATACACTATCAATGGACAGTACGTGTAGTAAAGCTTAGTAAAACTTCTGTATAAATGGAAGACATACCTTTTGTGTATTCATATGTTTAGAATTTTTTCATGAGGGAGAAGGAGTAGATGTCATTTTAAAAATTATTCAGTGAAGTAACTGATCTTGTTTGTGGAAAAACATATGAGACAGAAAATATTCAAAATAGAATATATATATATATGTCTTAAAACGCATCTGGCAAAGATCATTATATTTTCATTTGAATGTGTTTGCATGTTGTAACTGTGAATACTGGGCAAAGCTGCATCGTACTACACAAAGGCTGTTTTTGTCTCACAGGATGAAGGAGTGCTCTCTGCATGGAGTTTTCTCTGTCTCTCTTTTCCCCAACATCCCATCTGCTGTTGAATTAGCAAAGGTATCCGACGGCTTACTTTTGTGGCAGAAGTATTCATATCTGATACTCAAGTAAAAGTAATAGTACCAGAATGTAAAAATGTTACAGACATGTTGTCAGTGAAATAAACTTTAAGTATCACATTCTCATAAACTCATGAACATTCCCTTAAGACTGTTATTTTGATTTGTTATTGGATTATTTTTTTGCATAAATTTGGAGGTTTATTGTAGCATTTTCAGTGTTGAAGCTACTGTTGGACAGTCATATTTTATAAAATGATTAGATTTTTGTATATAAAATATAAAACTATTGTTGTCAAATAGATTTAGCAGATCCCTCTTAAACAGTCAAATAGATGTATGAAGTTAAACTCAAGTAAAGCATGTGTCTAAAATCCCTCATATTGTCCCCAGATGCTCTGTGACAGAGTGACTGTCTCAAAGTTTGAAGTGGTCAGCTACCTCAAGGTAAGGATTTAAAATGAACAATAACTAAATACATTGGGCACTTGTTTCAGACAGATCCTCTCTAATCTCCCTCTCACTCGTCCTTCAGGCTCCAGAACTCATAACTGCGTTTGATGAACACAGAGTGTCTCCTAATTTCAAGTTTGGCATTTTGTGCCAAAAGGACGGGCAGGTAAGACATTGTGCAGGAAATGTCCTGCCTTCATAAAAATGACCTGAATATGGCACCATATCATAACCAGCCCCTCTCAGACAACACCCATCTCTCTCTAGCTCACTGAGGAGGAGATACTCAGCAACAATGAGGAAAGTGAAGAGTTTAAAGAGTTCCTCTCTATTTTGGGAGACACCATTCAACTGCAAGGCTTCACTGGGTAAAGTAATCTGTGTTGATGTTGCTTAGCTGGACAAATGACACATGAAATGTGTAAAATCACATGGTTTTGTCTCCTCACTCCCTTCTCTCAGGTTCAGAGGGGGGCTGGATGTGTGTCATGGTCAAACAGGAAGTGAAGCCGTCTTCACTTCCTTTCAAGGGAGAGAAATCTTGTTCCATGTCGCAACTAAACTGCCTTTCACAGAGGGTGACCCACAGCAGGTCAGTTACTGTATCATCCCCAGTATATTCTGCGCCGATGACTCACGGGATGGCGTTTCTGAGGATATTTTCAGCATTAGTTGGAAAACAAGTTTCTTGAGCAGACACTGACACACTTGTTTCTCCTTCTCATCTCACCCACACAGCTACAAAGGAAAAGGCACATTGGTAATGACATCGTAGCTTTGGTCTACCAGGAGGGCCAAACCCCTTTTCTGTCTGACGTTATCAAGTCTCACTTCCTGCACTGTTTCCTGGTGGTCCGGAGGAATCAGAGGGCGGAGGAGACAGGTGAACCTTCGTACCAGGTGAGTGAAATCTATCATCCCTATCCATCAGTGGTGGAATGTAACTGAGTACATTTACTGAAGTAGGTAAGTACAAATTTGAAGTACTCGTACTGTTACTCCACTACATTTATCTGACATTAGACACCAGCTTTTTTGATAATCACCAAACAATCAATCAATTAATGGCAAAAATAATCACTACTGTGCAGACTGTGGCTCTGAATGATGTCATCAGTGCAACATGGCAGCGCTCGCATCTGGGATGTTATATATTTTTTTCCTCTTCATAGGTGTCTGTCACAGCCAGAGAGGATGTTCCTCCCTTTGGTCCAGTCCTCCCAGATCCTCCCATCTTCACAGAGGTAAGAAATAATACCGAGGTCAGCAGGATGTTTTCCTTTTTCTGAATACTTCATCAACCAAGTCATAATTTTCAGCATCTTTTTCTTTGTCTTCAGTTTTTCAGTGACTGATATGCTGTTATTTTAGAACCTCCTGGTCCCTCCCTGTCCAGCAATGTCCCCAATAGACGTTTAACATAAGCAAACATTTTGATTTGTCAAAGCAGAAAAAGCACAGGTGTAAATAATCAAATGAATGATGGCTCAATTCCATCAAGGGTCCCAGTAAGTGAGTGAGCATGCACACGACCAAGGCCGTTGAACTGGCTCACCTAAATGGAGTGAAGCCATTGTGAATGCTATTGATTCCACCAAAATCTCAGTCATGACGGGTCAAGTCTGTGATTTCCACACACGACTGCATACCTGCTCTTAAGCCCCTCCAGCACTCTGCTGTAAGAAAAACATGGGTGGAATTAATAAAATAAATGATGCCTGAATTCCATGTAGCTGCTTCAGGTTTGGGCTCTTGGTATTGTTTATGCTGGCTCACTGTCACACTGCCACTGTGAACTGGGACACTTCAACTGAACAGAGCCATCGGTAATGTTATTATGTTATTGGTAACATGTTTGTTCTTCTACAACACAATTTCTTTATTTTTTTCCAGTCGTGAGCATCTTCTCAACTTCCTTTATGCATTGCATTCAGGCAGAATAATGTGTTAATAGAATATTTGGTATGTATGCTGTGAGCTTTGATTATACTTTATTTTGTCACTTTCCCAGTGTGAACACACTAGAAAGTATGAAGCACAAACTAGCACACAGTGCTGTTGTATAATGTATGTGTAATGTATCTCTATGTATCTATCTATCTGTCCAGCCTTTGTCATGTGATCCTTATGTCCCTGCCTGCCTATGCCCCTTGTCTTGTTAACCAACCTTGCTTTGATCACTGACCCAGTAAACATTGTTAGTACTCAACCTTTGCACATTTGAGTCCACACCTTTCTTGCCTCAATCACTACAGCACAAGTCAGTTATTGAGATGCTTCATAGGCCTCGGTCTCCTCTGCCCTGTGTTTCAGCGCTCTCTGCTGAGAGAGTTCCTTCTGACCAAACTCATCAATGCAGAGATTTCCTGCTATAAGGCTCAACAGTTCAGCAGACTAGAGGTAGAGAAAAGCAGTTTTTATTCATGCTCTTTGTTAGTGGATATCACAGTTTGTTCTCTGATTCCTCTCCATGTGTGCTCTCCTCTCCTACGCAGCTCCGCACACGCTCCTCTCTGCTGGAAAGCTTGCAGGCTGAACTCTCCACCCGTTCACAGTGCATGATGGGGGATCCATCACTGGCTGCTCTCCCACCTTCTGAAGGTGTACGGGGGGTGTCTGAGGGGAGTGGAGGATTCATTGAAAACTTCAAGGTAAATGATGGCCTCCTCATCTTTCAAGTTTCAAAAACTCTCTCATACTTGATTTTGGTATTTTCAGTTTGCTTTTTCCTCTGAATCTCTGTCATTAGAGAGCCATTAGAGTGAGGAGCCACTCTTTTGAGACGCTTGGAGTACCCAGGAAGACTGGTGGCAGTGCATCACTGAAGCCTAAGGTAAAAATTCACAATGTTAGCAAATGTGGTTGACTGAATAAATACTTATTGAAAGGTTTGAACTAATGTTCTTTTCTAACTTCCATTTACAGGCAGAGAAAGACGGCGAGAGGTAAGGCTTCTGAACACAGGCGAAAATTTGGTCTTTTGAATGATTTTGGTTAGAAACAGAGATAATTGTTTTATCTGCTTTTCAGTGACAAATCTCCAGGACCTCCGCCTGCTCTCCCAGACAGTTTGGCACCAACTGACCTCAAAGATCAAGCAAGTCCTCAAGAAGAAACATAAAATTAAATATTACTATGAAGATTTTAGAAAATAATACTCTTACAGACATTGCTTGCCTATATGGTTACTTATTTATTATTCTGGTGGATGGCTTAAATGTAAATAGATTGCAAAAGTAAATAGTATTTCTGAGAATATGATTATTTTACTGTCATAAGAGGGATATTCTACATTAATGAAAATCTTTATATTGTATTTGAGTGAAATGTTAAACATATAAAGCTGCTGGGAAAAGAAGAAATGTTTTGAGTTTCCACTTGTGTGTCTACATTGTCAATATTTCAATGAGGAATGTGAAGAGAGGAAACAGGATGCAGACAAAGGTGGAGAACAGACAGGGAAATTTAAATCGAACTGGCATGATATGTAGAAAATGAAGACTGCTCAGTGCTTTAAAGATTTACTGAATGATTAGTAAAGGTGGTTATTAAAGGAAGCTGATGTATCTGCATGCACACAGTATATGTGGAAAGCAGCACCAGACATTTTGACTTGTCATACTGGAAAAAGCACAGGTGTGGCTAATAACATTAGCAATGGCTCTGTTAGTGTAAGCCATGACAGTGTGACAGTGAACCAACATGCACAACACCAGGACCCTGAAACTGAGGCAGCCCAACGGAATTCAGCCTTCATTTACTGTATTATTTACACCTGTGCTTTTCCCACTGTGACATGTCAAAATGTCTTTTGTGAACAAGGTCATTGAGAATATGGTTTACTGGAAAGGGGAAGACAAAGCCTGCTGGTACTGGAAGAATACTGGAAAAGAACAAAACATCAAGTGGCCAAGTTACTCAGCTGGTATCTGTAAAATAGCTAGGAAATTCTATATATTCATATATGTATTCTATATATCACTTTAAAAAAAAATAAAAATAAAATAAAACAAGTTTTTTTGGGCTAATGCACCACCCCATAATCCAGTCCAGGAGTCTATCTGTTGTCTTGGCAACCGCTAGTAAATTCACAGAAGAAGAAGAAGATGGTCGAGTTGGAGGAGGAAGCAGAGGAGGAGGACAGGAAGAAGAAAATAAAGGTAATGGATTTACCCCAGTTGATTTACACCGAGTTGTAGTCGTTCGAGGGGAGGGCAATAGTGTGGTGCTGTTAGCTTTTTTCAGACACTGGAGGCAGACATGTTACTGACGAGAGGGGGCGGAAGGAGAGGAAGGATCAAGACGAGCGAGTTGTGTGGAGCGAACGGCGGGTTGGAAATCACACCGTACCGTGAGTGTAGCGATGGGTGATAGTTCAGATGGAGAGACATGGGCTTTTGAGCTGGAGTATAGCCAAATGCCAAAATATGCAAGAAAACAGTCTTGGTCCGAAGCAAGTAGCGGAGGAGAGAATAGTCCAAATCGCAACACCAAGAAGATCCGAGCTACAGTTAACCAAGACGAGAACAGAGATGATGACAAGCAAGGGGAATGGTAAGTTATTGTTACACTCAGTAATGATAAAGGCCACTTTCACCCAGTTCAGGTGACGAACGCAATTGAAAAGGCAATTGGAAAAATAAAATATGCTAAATTGCTGAGTAATAGAAGAATCCTTATTTCTGCAATAAACAAAACACAACAGGAAAAGATACTTAAGATGAGCAGCCTGGATGGCGAAAAGATTGAGTTACATATTCCAGGAATAGCAGCAAAGTTGAGAGGAGTGATTACAAATGTGCCATTGGAAATGTCCATGGAAGAAGTGATGAGAGAGATACAAGGTGGAAAGGTTATAGAGGCCAAAAGACTTCAAACTAATAAAGGTGGTGTCAAATCTGATACTTTGTCAGTAGTATTGATGTTTGAGGAAATACTACCAACTGAGGTGAGAATGGGCTGGATTAACTATAAGGTGAGAGAGTACATCCCACAGCCTTTAAGATGCTTTAAATGCCAAAGAATGGGACACACAGTACAGCAATGTAAATGGAGGCAAAGGTGTGCAAAATGTGGAGGGGCGCATGATTATGGCAAATGTAGTAAGGATGCTAAGCTGAAATGTTGCAACTGTGGAGGTGAGCATAGTGCTGCATATGCTGGCTGTGTGGTACAGAAACAAGCCGAAGAACTACAGAGATATAAGATTGGGAATAAGGTGTCATATGCAGAGGCAGTAAGGAGTGTTGCAACCATTGAAAGGAAGCAGAGTAGGACTCATGAAAACATGTATGACAATGAGATGCAATACTATACTGAAGGCCTACCCCAGAGAACAAACATAAGGAGATTCCAATCAGAAAGGCCAGCACCTCCACAGTGAACATGTAACCACAAATGCAATGTTGAGGAGAACACCTTAATTGTAGAAAAGAAGAGCTTTGTAGCTTCTGTGTGTAAAGTTGTTAATGTAGCTACAAGACAAGAAAGGAAAAGCGACAGAATTAAGACGGTAGTGGAAGCTGCTGAGGATTTTCCAGGAATTAAAGACTTGAGGGCTGAAGATATACATAGGATGCTGAGCATAAATGTAACAGGGTAATTTATGCAGCAGTCGTGTGTGAAGGAGCTACTGTAGATGCACATTTGTAATATTAAGTATTATAATTACACAAAATTTGTTTATTGTTATTACCTGACACACTTGGGCCTCTGGAGTCAATATGTGGAACATTCACAACTCAGTTTCTGTACCCCTACGTTCATCTTTGGGGGTACCCCTCCTATAAAAGGGGTGTCTCCCGCCTTACCTCTCCCCCTTCTGCTGTTGTACTACATGGGAGAGGTAAGCCTCATTGCTCTTGCTGTAACGTCGGTATTTTAGCACTGTTAAACTACGTTTATAAGTTCATTTTTCAACCTAAGCTTGTTGTACAATATTTTAATATATTCCTGTGTCACTGAATTTGTGTAGGGGCTCGAGTTGTATGAATGTAATTGACGGAGGATTTTGTTTTTTACCTCTCGCTGTCAGGTATGTTTTCTGTGTTTTATTGCACTTCATTGAATGTAACATGTCCGCCCCTTCTGCTGTTGTACTACATGGGAGAGGGGCTCGAGTTGTATGAATGTAATTGACGGAGGATTTTGTTTTTTACCTCTCGCTGTCAGATGCCAAAAATAAACGGAGACCGCCTCCAAAGATATACACGGTTTGGGCCTCTTCATCACAACTTTCATCACAACACAACGCAGACAACACTAGAGCCCACCGGTTACATAAATAATGATGGTGGGTCACAGAGTGTTGTTGAACCTTATAATGGCATTCCATCTCTTACAATGGAATGCTAGAAGAATAATTGTAAATGGTCAGGAATTCAAAAAGTTTATAGCAGAATCCAAAAGCAAACCTGATATTGTTTGCTCAAGAAACTTTGCTTAGGCCTCACCTTGATTTTATTTTACCTGGTTATCAATCAGTGAGGTATGATAAAAGTGAAAATCAGGGTGGAGGGTGTGCAACTTTTATTAGGGATGGGATAGCATTTAGGATAAGGATAAAAGCCACATCAGGAATGGAATGTGTAGTTACAGAAATATGTAAAACAGATGGGAACATAATAATAGTTAACTTATACAATCCTTGTAAACCATTAAGACTAGAATCCTTAGAGAAGATAGTAAATAGACAAGGAAATAGAAGAGAAATATGGTGCAGGGACTTTAATGCACACAGTAGCCTTTGGGGTAGTAAACATACTGACAATAATGGTGAGGTGGTGGAAGAATTGATAGACGTGAGGCAGTTAGTTTGTCTAAATAATGGAAATTGACATAATAATTGGAGATTGACATACGCTCTAATACATTGTCAAGTATTGATCTTACTCTAATTTCTAATAATTTGGCAAGTTCTTGTGAGTGGAGTGTTAAACACAGTTCAAGTATTGGAAGCTACCATTTTCCAATTATATGCTCTATAAATGTCGAGATAAATATGCAAGAAAGGCCTAGTCATCAGAAGTGGAGTTTTGAAAAGCAGATTGGGGAAAGTTTACAGAACTGTGTAGAGAGTCAGTAAAATGGATTTCAGATGAGAGTAATATTGAGGAATGTGCATCTGAAATTTCAAATTTAATACGAAATGCTGCATTCAATAGTATACCAATGAAGACTTTGGGGGGAGAGAAGAAAATGGTTCTGTGGTGGAATGCTGAATGTACTCAAGCTATAAAGGAACGAAATAGTGCACTGAGAATGTTGAGAAATAACTTGTATCAAGAAAATATACTCAATTATCAGAGGAAAAAGGCTTTAGTGCTATGCCTCCCTCCACTTATGTAGTGATGACAGCACAACTGTTCTTTAATTCTACTGCTCAGGATTTATTCCCAGACGTGAGAACTGCAACCCAACATGAAACAGACAATAAACAATAAATCAAATATACAAACTGAACATAAATGTCCCTTTAACCTTGACAATTTTAACCTTAATACAAAAATAAAACGTTGTTATCTTGCAAACCCCATGCCATTCACACAGTACTCCATAAATTACTTATGTTTATCTTTGTCTTGTACTAAGCTTCAAATTGTTCTAACACAACATGAATTTAATCCTTCCTTATTCACGTCAGGAACCATTAATTCCATTATAACAGAAACGTTTTAACGTAAGCCTTACACGAATTGATAATTAGCCACATTAGCAATGGTTCATTTCATTAAATAAATAATCAAAACAAACGGAAAAAACACGAACCTCATTGGCTGCATAACTACCCATGGAGGGTAAGGCTTCTTCTGGAGGACCTCGACACGTTCAACATCAATTTCTACACACTTTTATACATCTAACAACAAACTTTTTCTCCGTATTTTCACACAATGTCTCTTTACAAATACGGTCCCCCCGAAACAACCACGGACATACAGTTCCAGCTCCATGTTCTTGGGGGTAGGAACCAAAGTCCAGTGAATGCGCTACTGAAAAAACGAACTGCAAACGCAAGGCAGTTACACTCCCACCGAAATCTATGATTTCTTACCCTAAATTACTTAGAATGACAACACACTAAGTAGAGAAAGAAAACAAGCCCTAACAACAAAACAAACATTTGCTTTGGTCCTTGGACTTCCCAGGGATAGTCACCTCAGACTGTACCTGAAGGGAGATAGAGAATAAATAGAGAAAAAGAAAAGATATATATATATATATATAGAGAGAGAGAAAGACTGTAGTCTTCAGTCTGCTTCCAACAGCGTCACTGTCTTATGGATGGGCCTCTCAAGGTGGACAGGTTTGGAGACGCGTCTTCCCTTCTAAGACGCGTCTCTCGAGGGCAGAGTCACTGATGAGCAACTTCAGTTTCCTCACTCTTCCATCCTTTCCTGGGTACACTACAACAACCCTTGCCAATTTCCACTGATTTCATGGTGTGACATCATCTTGCAGGAGAACAACATCATCAACCTTTGCATCTCTGCGGTCTTTGACCCACTTCGGTCTGTGCTGAAGATTCAGAAGGTACTCCTTCTTCCACCGTGTTCAGAAATGGTTGGCTAAGAGTTGAACTCAACGCCATCTCTTGCGGAGGTAGAGATCTTCATTGACAAACCTTCCAGGAGGTGGAGCGAGAATCGTGGACTTCATGGTCAGGATGTGGTTAGGGGTCAGGGGCTCTGGACTGGATGAGTCATTCAGGCAATCAGTGGTCAAAGGTCTGCTGTTGACAACTGCCATGACTTCATACAGGAACGTGCGTAGAGAAGAGCAGTCGAGTTGTCTGGCTGACTGTTCTAGAATGACTGTCAGGACACTTCTAATAGTGCGAATTTGTCTTTCCCAGACTCCACCCATGTGACTTGAGGCTGGGGTGTTCATGATGAACTCACATCCAAGTTCCTTGAGCTCTTCCTGATCCATCTCTTTCAGTGCTTCGGCAAACTCACGCCTAGCTCCGATGAAGTTTGTCCCTTGATCACATCTTATCTGGCGTACCTTTCCACGAATGGCGATTAATGAACGCAAAGCATTGATGAAAGCATCCGTGGTCAAGTCGTCGAGCATTTCAATGTGCACGGCTCTGGAACACATACAGGTGAGTAACAATCCGTACCGTTTTAGGTCCTTCCTTCCTTCCTTGACATAGGAGGGCCCAAAACAGTCCATACCGCAGTACGTGAATGGAGGCGTTGCTTCCATCCGGTCTTCTGAGAGGTCTGGTCCATCCCCATCAGGTCCATCCTCTGCTGCTCAGTGAATCTTCTGTACTTCCTGCACATTGTGCACTTGTAGATATGGGATGATACTGCTTTGCTACAGTCTAGGATCCATATTCCATTGGATCGAAGTGCATTCATGGTCATTCCTCATCCCTGATGTCGCACCCTCTCATGATAGTGCTTGATGAGTGATGCTGACACATGACTGTCTCTTGGTAGGACGGCTGGATGCTTCACATGCGGATGTAGAGCAGCATGAGTTAAGTGGCCTCCCACTCTGAGGACACCTTGGTCATCGAGGAATGGACTTAATCAGCACAACTTGTTGGCCTTGTTCTCAACTTGTGTACCCTTGGGCCTCTGAATGTACTGGATTTCCTTTGAGAAAGTTGCTTCTTGAACCATCTTGATTATGGTCAGCTCTGCTTCCCTCCTTTCCTCTAGACTGGTGGCTTCACAGGACCTTGGCCTGAGACCCTTGGTTTCCTTTACATTGCGTTTGAGTCTGGCAATAGCTTTCACTATCCTGGACCAGTCAGAAAACTTGTTCAGGCAGTCTAACAATGACCTTATCTCTTTCAGATGGGTGTTGTGAACCTGGACCTTCTTGAGTTCTGGGTCACTTCTTGAGATATCTCCCACCGTGACCTCTACACTTGGTAGCTCCTTCTGCCACAGAAACTCTGGGCCTGTGAACCAGTTAGAGGATGTGAGCTGCTCTGCTGTGAGACCTCTTGAGGCGTGGTCCGCTGGATTTTCTTCAGAAGCCACATACCTCCATTGTGTGGATTCTGTGCTCTGCCTGATGCGTTCCACACGGTTTGCTACAAACACGTGAAATCTTATGGCCTCATTGTTGATATACCCAAGGATAACCATTGAATCAGTCCAGAAGATTTCTTGTAGGCACTCTACTTCCAGTTCTTTCTTGAGCATGTCGCTGGTGCGGACGGCTACCACTGCTGCTGACAGCTCAAGTCTAGGTATGGTTGTGAGGCGCAACTCTTGATTTCCCCATAACCAAGGAACAGTAAACTTCACCTGATGTACCGACTGCTCTGAGGTACGAGCACGCACCATAGCCTGACACACTGGCATCGGCAAAATGGTGAAGCTCATAGTGCTGGACCTTGAAGCTTGATGGAATATAGCATCTTGGGATTTTAACATCAGCTTCATCACATTCTTCCTTGGGAATTGCAGCTAGGACTTCCTTGCTGTTGGAAATGAACTTGTGCAGCCGGAGTTTGCCTGTGCTGAAAAGCTCCCTTGCCTCCTTTACCAGTTGGATTGCTTGGTCCTTGGATGCAACACTTGACAAGCCATCGTCAACGTAGAAGTTACGTTGGATGAACCTTACGGTGTCTTCACTGAAGTGTCTTTGTCCTTCAGCTGCGAGGTGCTTGAGTCCATAGTTGGCACAGCCAGGTGACGAAGCTGCACCAAAGAGATGGACTTTCATCCGATAGATGGCAGGTTGGGCTTCAAGGTTTCCATTCTCCCACCAAAGGAATCGAAGGTAATCTTCTAGGTAATCTAGTCTTCTGCCTTCACATGGAACTGGTGAAACATACTTTCTATGTCACACATGATTGCAACTGGGCCTCTTCGGAAACGATACAGAACTCCCACCAAGGTGTTCGTCAGCTCTGGACCAGTCAGGAGATGGTCGTTCAAGGACGTCCCTTGGAACTTGACAGAGCAATCAAAGACAACACGTATCTTCCCAGGCTTTTGTGGATGATACACCTCATGATGTGGGATGTACCAAGCTGGAGCTTTGCGGATGTCCTTTTCTGGGACCTTTTCTGCATCACCACGGGTAATGGTGTCATCCATGAAGGTCTTGTAGTCCTTGTAGTATTGTTCATTCCGTCTTAACTTTCTCTCTAAGCACTTGAGACGGTGGATGGCGCACACTTAGCTGATAAGCTAAGTTGGGTCTGTCTTTCTTGAATGGCAGTGGCATTTCGTAATGACCATCACTCTTCTGTCTGATGCCCTTTTCCATTTTTGACAGGAATCTGAGGTCCTCTTGAGAGATGCGGCCGGCCTCTGAAACCCTTTCGATTAAGTCAGATTACAGCACCTTGATGATGTCTGCAGGCAAGACAACTTCCTTGATCTGTGTTCTACAGACATAGTGCACTTCTCGAGGTCTGAAGAGTACTGAAACCCTGGCATCACTTACTTCACTATGACTTGGTGACTTACCTCTTCCTTCCGGCGCCGTACGAGCGGCAGCCTTTTACAGCAGCTCGCTGGACTCTTAGGAGTTTTTCTTATCTTTCTGTTTTTCTCGTGTGTCTTTCTTTTTATTCTTTTAGTTTAACGTGTTTTTAAATATCTGGCGCATCAGAGACGCTAAACACGGCAACTCTGGCGCTACTTTGAGACCACCTTTACAACCCGTGCAACTTTTGACGCGTCTGTGGGTCCGTGAGAGACAATGGCTCCCATTGTTTACAGTAGGGATCAGCTGCTGGCCCTGCGTAACACAGCTGTGCGGCCGGAGGAGCGACCTGATGTCCCCCGTGAGATAAGGAGAAGGATGCGGGGGTGCCGTGCAGGGATTAAACATCACGACAGGAGGAGAGCTTACAGACCGACTCTCCCGTCCATCATCATGGGGAACGTAAGATCTCTCCCCAACAAGATGGATGAGCTGGCAGTGCTGACCCGACATGAACAGGATTACCGATGGTGCAGTTTGCTACTGTTCACGGAGACTTGGCTGGGAATGCAGCACACAGACGCGACTGTAGCGCTGGATGGATTTTCACTCGCACGGGCGGACCGGACAGAGAAGAGCGGTAAGAGAAAAGGAGGAGGGCTGGCAGTGTTTGTGAACGATAGATGGTGTAACTCCAGGCACATCACTATCAAAGAGCAGCACTGCTGCCCGGACATTGAGCTGTTGGCTGTTAGTCTGAGGCCATATTATCTGCTGCGGGAGTTCTCACACGCCATAGTGGTGGCTGTGTATATTCCTCCCTCTGCTAATGCCGAAGCAGCCTGTGACGTCGTCAACTCCGTGATCAGCAGGCTGCAGACTCAGAAACCACAGGCCCTCTCACTGATCTCTGGGGATTTTAATCATGCCTCTCTGTCCTCCACTCTGCCAAAATTCATCCAGTATGTCACATGTGCCACCAGAGACAATAAAACACTGGACTTATTCAATGCCAACACCAAGGAGACATACGAATCATCACCCCTCCCTCCTCTGGGAAGAGCTGATCACAAACTGGTTCATCTCCTGCCTGTCTACAAGCCCCTTGTTAACAGGCAACCAGCTGTGTCCCGCAGAGTGAAGAGGTGGTCTGAGGAGGCCGAAGAGGCTCTGAAGGACTGCTTCGAGACAACCGTGTGGGATATATTCAACGACTCTCATGAGGAGGACATCGACAGTTTGACAGACAGCATCACGGACTACATAAACTTTTGTGTGCAGACCACTGTACCCACCAGGACTGTACGGTGTCACTCCAACAACAAACCCTGGATTAATCCTGACATTAAGGCTCTTTTAAAGGAGAAGAAGAGGGCCTTCAAGTCAGGAAACATAGAGGAGCTGAAAACTGTTCAGAGGGAGCTCAGAAGGAAAATCAGGGAGGGGAAGGACAGATACAGGAGGAGAATGGAGGAACAGCTGCAGGAGAACAACACCAGGGGAGTCTGGAGAGGCCTGAACCATTTCAGGCCACCAGAAGCCAAACTCTCAGGCAGCTGGGGATTCAAAGTGGACAGATGAGCTGAACAGCTACTTCTGCAGGTTTGAGGAAACATCTGCCCCTCCCCCAGCTGTACCAGCACTGCAGCAGCCCTCCTTTGTTCTGCCAGCACTCTGCCAAAGTACCCCCCGCCCCCCGTAGTATTCAGCTCACCACCTCCAACGCCACCCCCCACTGTTCCTCCCAGCCCCCCATCCACTTCACATGACACTCAGCCCCCCTGCTCCAACTTGTCTCTCACACCTCTCCAGGTGAGAAATCAGCTGAGGAGGTTAAAGACCAGGAAGGCTGCAGGACCGGATGGCCTCAGTCCCAGACTCCTCAGATCCTGCTCTGGATCATTGGACATCTCTTCAACCTGAGTCTGAGACTGGGAAAGGTGCCGCGACTCTGGAAGACGTCCTGCGTGGTACCTAGGGCTGGGCCGATCTATCGATGTCTTGCAATAGACCCTTCATCAATATCAATATAAAATGCGTTCGATAAAGCGTTCGATAATTTTTTTTTCTTCGTCAGAAGAATCCTGAAGTTGCGAAGCGAGGTTGGTTGCATGAATAAAGGCACTCGCTCTCAGGTAACCGAGCGACGTAGGGAGTAATCGCTAATCAGCGAGAGAGACACGCTAACACGCCAATCATGTAACAGTATCAAGTTCGGTTGCGCCATCTCGTTGTCTCGTGTTTGTTGCTCTGCGAGGAGTGAGATGAGAAACAGAAAGTGAGCGCTGCAGCAAGCGAAGAAATCGTCGATAAAACAGGGAAAGTCAGCTCGCCAGTGTGGCATTTTTTTGGATTTTATAAGTCGGACCGTAGTCAGACCAATGTGGTCTGTAACTTATGCAAGACTTTCGTCCCCACTAAGACCGGTAATACCACAAACTTATTTAACCACCTTAGCCGCGCTCACTCTTTGGAGCGCAGCTGTATTTGCCAACGTCCGCCAACCGCAGCACCACCGCACAAGCAGCTGACCACCATGCAGAGGTATCTGCTTCAGCGCCTGATGACAAATCATCTAAAAGGCACGAAGACGTAACGGAGGCAGCGGCATATCATATAGCTAAAGACATGCTTCACTGAGCACTGTGAAGAAGCCAGGTTATAAACATCTCTTACACGTACTTTTTTTTTTTCTTAAACACACTTGCAATATAAATATAATTGAATAGTTCATGTATGTTTAGAGTAAGAAGAGTGACTAAAGTTGTTCATATGTCTAGGCTGGTTTTATAGTTCAGTCAGTGTTACTGTGCTGTCTATCATGTTTGTTTGTATGTTTGTATGTTACAGATGTCAAGTTTCTGCTATGTTTCCAAAACATTGCACATATTTGAAAACATTTTATTCAGCAGAAGGTGAATCAGCTTGTGAACTTTCTGCACTAAACCTGCAGAAAAAAAAGTTCTCAGGTTTCTCTCTGTTTACATTTTTACACTTTTTTTTACATTTATTATTTGAGTGTTTTCCATGGTTGTGTTGACATTTCCTTTCTGCCTTGATAGCTGAGGGGATTATAATCAGAGGAAGGTTAAATTTAAATTAAAAATGTTTAAATTGAATGTATTTTTCTCCTGGTCCTCATTTTAGATAGGTCATAAAAAATATCAATAATTATCGATATCGACCAATATAAAACACTTATATCGTGATAGAGTTTTCAGCCATATCGCCCAGCCCTATTGGGTTACTAAGAAAAAGCAGGCAAGAGGGGATGACCTAGACCTGCCTTTTAATTTGTATGAATTAAGACAAGCCATCTCCAACGCGCGGCAGTCGTCGCCAGGGAAAGATGATGTTTGCTACTGTATGTTAGATCACATGGATGACAGGTCACTGGGGGTAATATTGAAGCTATTTAACAAAGTATGGGATTCAGGGGAGGTTCCACAAGCATGGAAACACTCAGTAATAGTGCCAATTTTGAAACCAGGTAAAGGAGCATCAGATCCATCAAATTATAGGCCAATTGCACTTACATCCCAGTTAGGGAAGACAATGGAGAAGATGGTGACAGAAAGGCTGATGTATTTTTTAGAGAGTCTGGATCTTTTTTCATCGTATAAAAGTGGGTTTCGTAAAGGACGAAATACAATGGATTCAGTGCTTAGGTTAGAATCGGATATTAGGAAAGCACAGACAAATAAAGAAATAGTGATGGCAGTGTTCTTTGACATAGAGAAGGCATATGATATGCTATGGAAAGAAGGGCTGCTGATTAAATTAGATAAGTTGGGAGTAGGAGGGAAATTATATAACTGGGTATTGAGCTTCCTGTTTGGGAGAACGATAGAGGTGAGAGTAGGGCAGGAATTCTCTCCAATATATAAGGTTGAAAACGGAACTCCGCAAGGGAGTGTGTGTAGTCCAGTGTTCTTTAATTGTATGATCAATGACATATTTGAGGAGGTGGGAGGAGGAATAAGTAAGTCATTATTTGTTGATGACGGGGCCTTATGGGTGAGGGGGAGAAATCAAGAGTATTTGCAGAAAAAGCTGCAGGCAGCGGTTGAAAAAGTGGAGCAGTGGGCGAATAGGTGGGGGTTTAAACTGTCAGTGGCAAAAACCCAAGTAATTTGCTTTGCTAAGCGACATAAAGAGGTGTCAATAAAGCTATATGGTCAAACACTAGAACAAGTCAAAGTTATTCGGTTTTTGGGTGTTTTGTTTGATGAAAAACTTACCTGGAAGCAGCATATTGAAAAAGTGAGAGATAAGTGTAAGAATGTTAATAACCTTATGAGGTGTTTGGCAGGACGAGATTGGGGTGCAACCAGGAAGTCTCTGTTAAACATATATCAAGCTATGATGAGATCTAGAATAGATTATGGCAGTGTGGCTTATATGTCAGCAGCAGAGAGTCACCTTAAGAAGCTGGATGTGGAACAGGCCAAAGGGCTGAGGATATGTAGTGGGGCGTTTAAGACCTCGCCAGTGGCTGCTCTACAAGTTGAGGTGGGGGAAGAACCTCTGAGGATAAGAAGGGTGAAGCTCATGCTGGCATACTGGGTGTATCTGCAGGGGCACAAAAGGTCTCATCCAGCAAAAGCAATATTAGAGGAGTGTTCAGAGTACAGCAAGGCAAATTTTTGGAGCTTGGGCTGGGTTGGAAATATAAAAGCTGAGAGTGTTGGTTTATGTAATATGCAGTATGTGTCGAGTAGTTCTTTGCCAGACATTCCTCCTTGGGTATTTCAGGAGCCAGTGGTGGACTTTGGTGTTCAGTGCCAACTAAAGAAAAAATCAGGGCAAAGTGGTACAGGAGTTATTGTGCAAAGATATATTGAACAGAACTATGCAAACAAGCTATTGATATTTACGGATGGGTCAAAGGATCCAGAGACTGGGCACACAGGGGCAGCAGTCTACATTGCAGAACAGAGACTGGCAATTAAACAGAGAGCTACAGATCATGCCTCAGTTTATGCAGTTGAACCCTTAGCTATTACACTTGCCTTAAAGTGGTTGAAGGAAGGCAGTAATGTACATGCATTAATAGCATCAGACAGCTATGCAGCCCTAAGAAGTATTAAAACAATGAAGTCACATAGACAAGACCTAGTTATGGAGATACATCAACTGCTACATCAACTCCATAGCAGGGGGGGAACAGTCTGCTTTGTGTGGGTCCCAGCTCATGCAGGGGTTGAGGGCAATGAAGAGGTGGACATACTGGCAAAACAAGCAGTCAAAGCACAAACAATAAACAACAACATTCCGCTGGGCAGAACTGAAGGGAAATCAATCATTAAAACACATATGCAGAAGGTGTGGCAGGAATACTGGGACAGAAATGACACAGGGACACATTTTTACAGTATACAGAAGCAAGTGGGGGTCGGGCGGGTATTGGGCAGGAGCAGGAAGGAGGAGGTGGCCCTCACCCGCCTCAGGCTGGGACATACAGGGCTGAACAGCACATTAAGAATAGTTGGTAAACACCCTACAGGTAACTGTAGAAGCTGTGATGAGCAGGAGACAGTGCAACAGGTGTTAATGGAATGCAAAGAGTATGAAAGAGAGAGGAGAATGTTAAAAGCAGGCCTGGAGAAAGAGAAAGTAGGATTCACACTAGGGAATCTGTTACAAAGATCAGAAGATATTAATAAACATGTACGAAGATATTTGAGGAAAACTGGTTTAGTTGAGAGGATCTAGATTGGGTTTGGAGGGGGTTCTCCCCTCCTTTTTTTTTTTTATTGCTAGCTTCCTGTTCCACAGTCCAGTCCGGTAGGTGGCGGCAATGCGCCTAATAGTAGGATGCCAGCCGCCAATCAAAACCAAAAGAAGAAGAAGAAGCGGCTGCTGCTGCTGCTGCTGCTGCTGATTTTGATGGTGATAATATGTTACTGCGCACGTTCGTGGTTCAGTTCCGACTAAGTGATACTAACTAGCTAATTAAATGCTACATGTGATTCTTTGACTGCAGCGCTACAAATAGGTAAGGTTCCTCAAATCGTAGCAGTAATTCAGCGCTGGTACGTCTGTTATTTGTTGACTGATTTTACGGTTTGGTGAAGTACTGATTTGACTAAACATAACATCGAGCAGTGCTGCCTCAGGTCGGTTGAACTTTGACACACTGCTGTACAGTTGGACTGTCTGCAAGGCAAGAAACACCTCACCTTTAACTTAACGTTTCATTTAACCGTAGCGTTAACAGCGAAAAGTAAGAGCCGCTGACTCCAAAGATGACATCCGGGACAGTTATCGAGTTCTTCTACGATGTGGTTTCTCCGTACTCGTGGTTTGGCTTTGAGGTTTGTTTCGTATTTATGTCAGCTTTAACAACACATTCACAGCCGAAGTTATAGATGAAGCCTGACGCAGCTCGTCTCTGTCCACAGGTCATATGCCGCTACAGAAACGTGTGGAATGTAGAGGTCAAACTGCGCCCTGCTTTTTTGGGGGGGATCATGCAAGGATCAGGTATATGTGCAACGGTGCGGACTAACTAAGTACATTTGCTCGAGTTCTGTGCTTATTGCAATTTTGAGGTATTTCCATTCCCTGCTACTTTATACTTCCACTCCTCTACATTTATTTGGTAACTCTCTTGTTCCTTTGCAGATTCACATGAACTATACAAAATAGAATCAGCATATAACATATGACATTTTATTTAAGATCAAAGTGAGATAAGGGGGCAAATTCACAGGCTATCAGTATATAAAGTTACTAAAGTAAGGTCCACATTTAGCAGCTGCAGCATTAAAGTGATGTACACACGAATGCATCAACAATAATATACATTATTCTGAATTGGACTGTTTAGCATAATGAGTATATTTTGATGCCTATATTTTTGTACTTGTACATAAAGTAACATTTTGAATGCAGGACTTTCACTTTAACAGTATTTCTACACTGGTATTGCTGCTTTTACTCAAGCAAAATATCTGAGTACTTCTTCCACCACTGCAAACAAATATTTTGGCACCTGTGAACTATTGCAGGGCATGTTGTTTGTTCTGACCTGTGGACACTGTTGGCACTCGTATGTTTCATATCCTCTTTATCTTTTATGACAGGCAACAAACCCCCTGGTCTGATTCCAAACAAGGCTCTGTACATGACCAAGGACCTGGGCCGCATAGCAAAGTATTTTGATGTTCCCTTGCAGGGTCCAGCCGACCCCTTTGAGGCCATGTTCGATAAAGGTACATTTAATGATACTGGTAAACATGATTATTAAAAGAAACTGATGATGTTGTCGTATATATATTTAGTAAACTGAATGTGTTTGGGTTTTTGTCAAAGAAAACAAGGCAAATCACTGCAAAGGGAACAATTACAATTACAATCTGTCATTCGGCGGACCCTTTTATCCAGAGCGATGTACATGTGAAAGAGGCTCTTATCATGCCAGTTGATATTTGGGCTGCAACAAATGATTATTTTCATTGTTGAGAATATTTTTCTCGATGAATTGATTAGTTGTTTGATCTATAGAATGTCAGAAAATGGTGAAAAATGTCAATCAGTGTTTCCCAAAGCCCAAGATGATGTCCTCAAATGTCTTGTTTTGTCCACAACCCAAAGATGTTCTGTTTACTGTCATAGAGGAGTAATCAGAGAAATGTTTCTCTTAAAAAAATACCCAACTTTTTCTTTAATGAACAAACCTGATGATGCAGCAGGTTTCAGTTCTTCCTCTGTTTTCTTCTCCCAGGCTCCTTGTCTGCAATGCGATTCGTGACGGCTGTACAGGAGAAACAAAAGGATGGAGACAAGCAGGTGGAGAAGTTATCCCGGGAGCTGTGGAGAAGGATCTGGAGTGAGGACAAAGACATCACTGAGCCGGCGTCATTGTGGGAGGTACCAGCTCATCCAGCCTGTTTGTGTTTGAGAAGATTAAGAAGAAGCATCATTTAGTTTTTTCATTTTCTTTTTTTGTTTGTTTGTTTTGTTTGTTTGTTTTGCAGGCAGGGAGGAAAGCTGGATTGTCTGACAGTGAGATTGAAGAAGCACTGAAGCTGTCCACCTCAAAGGAGATCAAAGACAAGCTGAAAAGAACAACGCAGTGTGCACTTGACCATGGGGTCAGTTGTCCTTCGGTTCTCTTTGTACATTCAGGCAACAGAAACATTACGATGCAATCAACAGACTCTCTCCTGCTGTCTCTTCCCAGGCGTTCGGCCTCCCCTTGTTGGTGTGTCATGTAAATGGAAAGCAAGAGGTGTTTTTTGGATCGGACAGGTTTGAGCTCATAGCCCACTGCATTGGTGAGAAAACTACTGTACTGTGCATCATTCACACACACAAAACACATCATGGAAAAATGACAACACATAGATTAAAGGGACATTTGACATAGCCTCAATCGGCTGTTGCACTCACTGTAAATCACCCATGATATGAACATTAGATAAATGACTAAAATGTAAATATACTGTTACTGACAGGCTTTTTATTTTGTGACTGACAGACGTTATAAACTGTGTTTGTCTCTTGTGTTTCTGTGGTTTTGTTGAGCATCTCATTAGCATTTCAAGCTGAAGCTGTCTTGAGATTCTGGCGCCGTCACACTTTGTTCTCTTTTTCAGGGGAGAAGTGGGTGGGACCTCAGCCCACCCAATCAGCCAAACTGTGAGAGAAGAAGCTGCCTTTGGTGTGCTCACAGATATTTGAATTTGCATCTCATTTGATTCATTTTCCCTGATTCTTCAAAATTCAGTTTTGATGCTGTGCCTTCTGAAAACAAAGCACTAGTTGGATTTCCAATAGACCTTAATGACAAAGTGTAGTGTTAATAATGTAACATGCTATTGTAGTGTTTATTGTGTGTCTATTAGAAGGAGCATTGGCACCTTCCAGGTGAGAAAGCTGGTAATCTTTTCTATTAAACTATTTTGTGATTGTTGCATCGTAATGTTAGTCTCCATTAATGGTCCGATGATCACTTTGGTCCAAATTGACATGTCTAAAGAAACTTCAACATTAGTGGTCCCAACAAGATGAATTCTACTGATTCTGGTGATCCCCTGACTGTTCCTCTAGCTCCACCATGAGGTTGACTTTAGTTGGTTTTGAGTGAAATGCCTCCATAACTACTGGATGGACAGCAAGGACATCTAGTGCAGACTGTCACATTCCCCTCAGGATGAATTCTAGTAACTGATAAGCCTTTAAAGTTTTCATCTAGCGCCATCATCAGGTCACAATTTCAATTTTTCAGGCACTTTTCATAATAGCTAAAACATGCTAATGACATTCCCATCATCCTTAGCTGCACGATGTTAAGTGCTAATAGTAAATGAGACACTCTAAATGAAGATGGTGAACATAGTAAACATGACACCTTGTTAGCACTCATGTGGTGTGTGACATTTCATATGGATGAGAACAAGGGAGTCAATTTCTGACTCTTTGAGCACAGCTTTGTTTGTTTAACCTCAGCATGCTCCCTGATTCTTGGATGGGAAAAAAAACACGAAAAGACCGGAACAATCCTTGTAGTTTCATGTGATCAAAGAATTCAGTATGTGGTGAAATGCGAAAAATACGGTTCATATTCAAAGGTGTCATTAAACATTAAGCAGGATAAGAGAAAAGGGACAGTGCTGCTTAACAGGCATTCACACATTGATCACATTCCCAACTGTCTGTAGTGCAGCATGTGCTCTTCAGAAACTTCACTTTGAAATCCACATACTTATAAGAAAGGAGTTAATTCTGTTTTTCACTTCATTTGTGTCCAAGAAAAGTCTCTTATATGTCGTGATAGTACATGTTGCTGCTGTCTTTAAAATAATTCAGCTGCTGAGAGACGAGAGCCCTTTGTGACCCGTTCCATCCCGACTCCACAAGTCCGGTGTGTTTTTAAAGTTTATTATAACAAAAGTCAAAAGGGGCAAACAAGCAGTCCAAGCAAAAAATGGAAAATAGTAATGATGGTAAACTGAAATAGACCGAACGTGGATAAACAAACGTAAGTACGGTCAACAAAAAATATGAGGCTCTCTCTGGCTCTGTCTTTCTTTCATTCTTTCTTTGTTTGAACTCCCGCCACCACACGCACTAAGAAACATAACCACACCCCAGGCTGTGCCCAACACAAATGACGTAATCAATGGAAATGACATAAAACCTAAAGCAAAATGGCAAGAAATATATTTTAGCTGCTACAGTACAGTATTCGATCATACAGGTGTAACCCAGGTCCCATGTAGTTGGAAATAAAACTAGAGTGGGCAATACGATGAGACTGGGCCTGGGCTTGTTGTAGGGAAAATACAACTTTTTTGTAACTCTAATACTGTACTTAAATAAAATGATGACCACCACAACTGTATTTTAAATGCAAAATTATCCTTTCCCAGGCATTTATTTACAGAAGTTGAATAAAATTCAAATAAAATATTTGGACTGAAATAGCAAAAATATAAATGTTGCAGAATGAGAAATATGGAAAATAAAAAAAAGGTTTTCAACACAAATTTCACAGGTTCCGTTTTTTTGTTCACCTTGCTTTCAACTAAAAAGTAAACCCCTTTTGGTTACCTTTACACTTATATCAGTCATACAAAATATACAGTATTTTAATTGCACAGTAAACTCAAACTCTGTAATATACCTGTGGGCCCACACACATTTGAATTACACCAAAAGTTTAACCCGTTGCAGGCCTGTTGACGACGCTCGGGTGCTGTGAGGCCCAAAACAACATTGGCCGTTTCACTCAACTGAGCTTAAAATAAAAGCATGTGCATTTTGGTTTTGGTTCTGTTGGTACTCACGAATCCAGGGGTATGGATAAGAGGGAAATGATGAAACTCTCACGGCGAATGGTAAGGGCAGTGGCAGCGTAATAGCCGTGGCAATGGCAATCGCGGTTCAGTCACACACGTGGCGATGGTACACAGCGGTGAGTCACAAGGAAGGCAAAACACACATAGCACGGTGCAGCACGCACACAGCAGGGACCGGTTGGAAATCCGTCTCGACCTCTCTCCTTCTCCAACGTCTGCTTCCTTTAACCATAATATCATAAAATTAACCACAATATCAAACGCTATCTCTGTTCAAGTTAGCATTAGCCCGTTTTAGCTTTGTAAACATCTGAATACTACAGCTACGATACAGGCACATTAGCACAGTTTGCTCTCGCTATTTAGCATGTCGCAAAATCCGTTACACATCCCGTCTCTTCACACTATAACAGTTTAGATATAGCACAACACATCCACATAAATATTATATTCACCTCTGGCAGGTTACACAGAAAGTTTATATCCAGGACCCACGAGTAGTCGACCTCCTCAATAAACTTAATTGCTCCCCACACCACGAGGCTTCTTCTTAACTCTCTCTGGTCGATAGCGTCGGTCTCTCCCCTGTCGTACGCTCAGTACACACCACACTAACCCGTGCCACTAGTCCCGCCCCCTTACACAGTAAACACACCCTGATTGGCTTGTGAGCTTGACCTCAACCAAAGGCAGAACACAAAATGATTGACACATGACAGGTAACAGGTTAGGTTTTACACAAAACACGGCTTCTTCCTCTCTTTTCCTCAGTTACTTTATGAACTTAAATGAACTTGATATTTATCTTTTAACATGTAAATAGTCTATTCTTGTAAGACACACATATGATATTTATACTTTTACACAGCACACATTTCAACTGTCTTTCTTCCAATTATTATGAACTGTAGGTATCATGAATTCGTCTTCTTAATATCATGAATTTTTAAAACATCATCAACATTATATTTTTTAACTGAATTTTTATGCACTGTACCCCATATGAATTTTGTACAGGGCTACACCGGCCTTAATAAAACAATGTTCTTGATAGGGAAAAGTAATTCAAATGAATGTTCGGAGTACAAAATAACAGAAGATGTGGAACATGTATTGATGCACTGTCGGAAATATAGGGGAGAGAGGACAGAATTAACGCGAAAGATAGCGGAGGCAGGTAGAGTATGGAGTCTCGAGGGTATTCTGGGAACGACAGGAAAAGGGGTACCGGACACACAGAAAGCTTTAGTGGAGTATTTGAAGGAGAAAAGATTATATTGTAGAATTTAAGGTAAGCTGAGGTTTTTTGTTTGTTTTGTTTTTGATTATGTTTTGTTTTGCTTGTTTAAAACTTCTATTTATTGATTATCAATTAATTGATATATAGGAATACTTGTAGTAACTCATGCTACATACTCCGGTACAGTAGGTGGCGGTATGCACCTAATAAGCTACGGTTGCAACCCGCCATTAAATCAAAAGAAGAAGAAGAAGAAGGTGACGATATGTTACTGCGCATGTCCGTGGTGCTTGCGATTTTGACTAAGTGATACTAACTAGCAAATTAAACGCTACATGTGATTCATTGACTGTAGCGCTACAAATAGGGAAGGTTTCCCAAATCGTAACAGTAATTCAGCGCTGGTACGTCTGTTACTTGTTGACTGATTTTACGGTTTGGTGAAGTACTGATTTGACTAAACATAACATCGAGCAGTGCTGCCTCGGGTCGGTTGAACTTTGACACACTGCTGTGCCCTTGGACTGTCTGCAAGGCAAGAAACACCTCACCTTTTACTTAACGTTTCATTTAACCGTAGTGTTAACAGCGAAAAGTAAGAGCCGCTGACTCCAAAGATGACATCCAGGAAACTGATCGAGTTTTTCTACGATGTGGTTTCTCCGTACTCGTGGCCTGCCTTTGAGGTTTGTTTCGTATTTATGTCAGCTTTAACAACACACTCACAGCCGAAGTTATAAATGAAGCCTGACGCAGCTCGTCTCTGTCCACAGGTCATGTGCCGCTACAGAAACGTGTGGAATGTAGAGGTCAAACTGCGCCCTGTTTTGTTGGCGGGGATCATGCATGGATCAGGTATATGTGCAACGGTGCGGACTAACTAAGTACATTTGCTCGAGTTCTGTTCTTATTGCAGTTTTGAGGTGTTTCCATCCATTCCCTGCTACTTTATACTTCCACTCCTCTACATTTATTTGCTAACTCTCTTGTTCCTTTGCAGATTCACATTAACAATACAAAATAGAATCAGCATATAAAATATGACATTTTATTTAAGATCAAAGTGAGATAAGGGGGCAAATTCACAGGCTATCAGTATATAAAGTTACTAAAGTAAGGTCCACATTTAGCAGCTGCAGCATTAAAGTGATGTACACACGAATGCATCAACAATAATATACATTATTCTGAATTGGACTGTTTAGCATAATGAGTATATTTTGATGCCTATATTTTTGTACTTGTACATAAAGTAACATTTTGAATGCAGGACTTTCATTTTAACAGTATTTCTACACTGGTATTGCTGCTTTTACTCGAGTAAAATATCTGAGTACTTCTTCCACCACTGCAAACAAATATTTTGGCACCTGTGAACTATTGCAGGGCATGTTGTTTGTTCCGACCTGTGGACACTGTTGGCACTCGTATGTTTCATATCCTCTTTATCTTTCATGACAGGCAACAAACCCCCTGGTCTGATTCCAAACAAGTTTCTGTACATGACCAAGGACCTGGGCCGCATAGCAAAGTATTTTGATGTTCCCTTGCGGTGTCCAGCCGACCCCTTTGAGGCCATGTTCGATAAAGGTACATTTAATGATACTAGTAAACATGATTATTAAAAGAAACTGATGACGTTGTCGTATATATATTTAGTAAACTGAATGTGTTTGGGTTTTTGTCAAAGAAAACAAGACAAATCACTGCAAGGGAAACAATTACAATTACAATCTGTCATTCGGCGGACCCTTTTATCCAGAGCGACGTACATGTGAAAGGAAAGAGGCTCTTATCATGCCAGTTGATATTTGGGCTGCAACAAATGATTATTTTCATTGTTGAGAATATTTTTCTCGATGAATTGATTAGTTGTTTGATCTATAGAATGTCAGAAAATGGTGAAAATGTCAATCAGTGTTTCCCAAAGCCCAAGATGATGTCCTCAAATGTCTTGTTTTGTCCACAACCCAAAGATGTTCTGTTTACTGTCATAGAGGAGTAATCAGAGAAATGTTTCTCTTAAAAAATACCCAACTTTTTCTTTAATGAACAAACCTGATGATGCAGCAGGTTTCAGTTCTTCCTCTGTTTTCTTCTCCCAGGCTCCTTGTCTGCAATGCGATTCGTGACGGTTGTACAGGAGAAACAAAAGGATGGAGACAAGCAGGTGGAGAAGTTATCTCGGGAGCTGTGGAGAAGGATCTGGAGTGAGGACAAAGACATCACTGAGCCGGCGTCATTGTGGGAGGTACCAGCTCATCCAGCCTGTTTGTTTGAGAAGATTAAGAAGAAGCATCATTTAGTTTTTTCATTTGTTTTTTTTCTTTGTTTGTTTGTTTTGCAGGCAGGGAGGAAAGCTGGATTGTCTGACAGTGAGATTGAAGAAGCACTGAAGCTGTCCACCTCAAAGGAGATCAAAGACAAGCTGAAAAGAACAACGCAGTGTGCACTTGACCATGGGGTCAGTTGTCCTTCGGTTCTCTTTGTACATTCAGGCAACAGAAACATTACGATGCAATCAACAGACTCTCTCCTGCTGTCTCTTCCCAGGCGTTCGGCCTCCCCGTGTTGGTGTGTCATGTAAATGGAAAGCAAGAGAAGTTTTATGGATCGGACAGGTTTGAGCTCATAGCCCACTGCATTGGTGAGAAAACTACTGTACTGTGCATCATTCACACACACAAAACACATCATGGAAAAATGACAACACATAGATTAAAGGGACATTTGACATAGCCTCAATCGGCTGTTGCACTCACTGTAAATCACCCATGATATGAACATTAGATAAATGACTAAAATGTAAATATACTGTTACTGACAGGCTTTTTATTTTGTGACTGACAGACGTTATAAACTGTGCTTGTCTCTTGTGTTTCTGTGGTTTTGTTGAGCATCTCATTAGCATTTCAAGCTGAAGCTGTCTTGAGATTCTGGCGCCGTCACACTTTGTTCTCTTTTTCAGGGGAGAAGTGGGTGGGACCTCAGCCCACCCAATCAGCCAAACTGTGAGAGAAGAAGCTGCCTTTGGTGCACTCACAGATATTTGAATTTGCATCTCATTTTAGTAATTTTCCCCAATTCTTCAAAATTCAGTTTTGATGCTGTGCCTTCTGAAAACAAAGCACTAGCTGGATTTCCAATAGACCTTAATGACAAAGTGTAGTGTTAATAATGTAACATGCTATTGTAGTGTTTATTGTGTGTCTATTAAAAATAAAAAAAACTATTTTGTGATTGTTGCATCGTAATGTTAGGCTCCATCAATGGTCCGATGATCACTTTGGTCCAAATTGACATGTCTAAAGAAACTTCAACATTAGTGGTCCCAACAAGATGAATTCTACTGATTCTGGTGATCCCCTGACTGTTCCTCTAGCTCCACCATGAGGTTGACTTTAGTTGGTTTTGAGTGAAATGCCTCCATAACTACTGGATGGACAGCAAGGACATCTAGTGCAGACTGTCACATTCCCCTCAGGATGAATTCTAGTAACTGATAAGCCTTTAAAGTTTTCATCTAGCGCCATCATCAGGTCACAATTTCAATTTTTCAGGCACTTTTCATAATAGCTAAAACATGCTAATGACATTCCCATCATCCTTAGCTGCACGATGTTAAGTGCTAATAGTAAATGAGACACTCTAAATGAAGATGGTGAACATAGTAAACATGACACCTTGTTAGCACTCATGTGGTGTGTGACATTTCATATGGATGAGAACAAGGGAGTCAATTTCTGACTCTTTGAGCACAGCTTTGTTTGTTTAATCTCAGCATGCTCCCTGATTCTTGGATGGAAAAAAACCAAGAAAAGACCGGAACAATCCTTGTAGTTTCATGTGATCAAAGAATTCAGTATGTGGTGAAATGCGAAAAATACGGTTCATATGCAAAGGTGTCATTAAACATTAAGCAGGATAAGAGAAAAGGGACAGTGCTGCTTAACAGGCATTCAAACATTGATCACATTCCCAACTGTCTGTAGTGCAGCATGTGCTCTTCAGAAACTTCACTTTGAAATCCACATACTTATAAGAAAGGAGTTAATTCTGTTTTTCACTTCATTTGTGTCCAAGAAAAGTCTCTTATATGTCGTGATAGTACAGTATTGGAAGATAACTAAGTACATTAAATCAAGTAAGCAGAGTTGGAGGTAATGGAGTATTTCCATTTTATGCCACTTTATACTTTGTATTCCACTACATCTGTTTGACAGATGCAGTTACTAGTTTATTTTCAGATTAACATTTAGCATAAAAACACATGATGATCTTATGAAATACAGTGCGTTATCATATATTCAACCAGTTGCTCCGAACCCTTTTGGCTTGGTGCCACCTCACATATAATCAGTGTCGAGCTGTGGCCCCTTTGCACTGTTCAGATTTCTTTAAGTTGTGAGCAGTTCCACCAAAGAAACTGAGTGTTTGAGGCTCAGGAGGGTCAGATTATCCAAGATTTCACAAAAAAAGCACAGATTAGAAAAAAAAAAATACAATTACTATATGTATTGATAACCTAATAATGTAATATATAATAATTTATGGCTTGTATTTTTTTCAAAATGAGTACTTTTATACTTAAATTGTGTTTTTTCTTCAGTAGAATTTTTCATGTAGGACTTGATCATTTTCACAATTTTCCACCACTGTAATAATGCATTTCCTTTATTGATAGTACACTATTTAAATCAAGTTGTAGGATTATTTGTCTGTGTTAAATGCACCTGAAAGAAATGTGGTGTATTATTATTGAAAAGCTACTCCAGAGACTGCAGAGCTTGTCATACGAGTTCCAGTGCAATGAAGGTCGAACATGGTTAACAAAAGGACTGAAAATGACAAGGAGTGGCAGGACCAGTTTTCCTAAACAAAGAGGAGGAAGGCAGCACCAGAGGTAGCTGACATATGTCGACTTCTGAGAAAAAGCCTATCACAGAATGTGGTCGAGCAAACTCTGAGAGAGGCTGAGCAAGACTGGATTAGCATAAACCTGCCATGCATGCCATGCATCTCTTCTTAAACTGACAAGGAGAGAGACAGAGAGGAGGAAGAAGGAGGAGGCAAACAACACAGAGGAGGGATGAGGTGCAGGTGAGGAGGGTGGGGTTAAGAAAACACTGAAGGTGGACAAACAGAGCAGCGCACTGATCCCCTGAGCCTGACAAACCACCTGAGAAAAACAAAGACGATGAAGGTCTGAAAAGCAAAGCTGAACCCGGACTCCACATTCAGCTGGGAGGATGTATGATCAGTGTCTGACTGTGTGAAGGAGGGAAACGTGAGCCTGGAGTAACAGGACTGAACGCTTTCTGTGGGACATAAGACGCAACTGAAGGAAGCTGAGGTAAGGATTCATACACTACATATTATTTTCAATTAATCTAATCTCATATAAACTGAGATTACGATTATGAGATTGTTTTTGGGGAGTGAGCCGGTGCTGTTATGCCATTAATGTTTGCCCTTTGGGTGTGTAGTACAACATTTATGTGTCAAAAAATGCGGAGGAGCAGGTTTAGAGACACTGGATGTGACGTAGAAGGATGAAGAGTTTCCCTGTGTGGCCGCGGTGCTACTTCAGCTCTTACTCACTGAATTTAAAGCAGCATTTAAACTCAAACACACAACGTGAAGAGTCCTCAGGTAGAGAGATGGTGTCTTTGTGAAGGGTGTGTCTCATGCTTAAATCAGCTCATATAGTGTCACTTCACCTTAAAACAGACCAGCATTTTGTGCTGAATCCTAAAGACTGAAATAAAATGAACTGAAATTAAACTGTTGTGTTGTCAGAGCTTTTTTTTTTTTTTAACGGAGCTCACAGACAGTGATCCAACATCTGAAGTTCCTGGTCTCAGTTACACGTTGGCTCAGACACCTTCTCATACTGGATACCTTGTAAAGAATCATGTTACCATTCACAGATTCAGCCCAGGCACCGAATGGGTTTCAGGACTACCTCTGTCACTTTGTTGTTTTTTTTCATCTACATCTACATTTGTTTACCCTCAACAAAGGCTTCAATGTTTTCTTGTAAATAGAAAATATCCTGAGGCTTCTACATAATGATTGGAAGCATGAATGTAAGGTCTGACTGTGAAAGGTGTATGAGGAATGGGCAAAAGTGAATAAAATATTCTCTATTCTCATTTCTTCTAACGCAACAGGATGTCTTCACTGTCAGAAGCAGACTACCGCTGTGAGCATGGAGACACGATCTGTGGTGAGTTTTATCAGCTGAGATAGGACTTGGAGATTTTGGCCACTAACTTGTTGTGGCCATAAGAGGCCTTGTTCAAGAGTTAACCTGAGATGACAGACGAACAGACGACATACCAGCCCCAGACAGACACGTCTGGCCCTCTGAGATCACTGTCTCTGAGGATTGTATCTGTTCCCGTTTGCAGAGATCCGTGTGTATGAGCAGGAGGTGATCATTGTGCCCATCTTGCTGCTGGCCAGCTTCCTGGTCACTCTGGTCTTCATTTTCCTGCTGCGCTTTTGTCCAGAGAAAGTTGATCGCATCCGCCCACAGGTCTCAAAGTCGTCCCCCAGGAGAGTGCTGCATGGCATCGATGGTAAGACACTGGACGAGGCCAAGTTTGTTCCTGTTGATTTAGACAAATTAAATCATATCACAGAGATTAAATCGGATCGCTGTCGGCAAACAGTCAGCAAACTGATCCAACATGTATATTTCTTGTATTTTGCTTTATCCAGGAGGTGTGAGTGCAGGTTCTTTTTGCTTAATGCTTGACAACCTTCTATGTATTTATTTTTATTGACTTTTGCTACTTTTGTAAATTACTAACAATAGCGGTCAATATCATTTTTAAAAATGTCTTCCAATAGAATGTGAAAGACACGAGCCCCGCATCAGCACGTTCAACTGGTTTTAACAATAGTAATGATTTTATTTGTATGGCACCTTTCACACAAGAGTGCAGCTCAATGTGCTTTTCAACAAAGAAATCGCATGCACCAAGTGCTCCACATGGAGAGGACATAGAAAGAACATAAAACAGGGACAGAAAATGAATGTACAATAAGATGGATGATAAAACTCACTAGCTAATATAGTAACAATAGCATATAAGGATGTTTTTAGAATAAAGAGAATGCATAACATAAGACGGAAAATAAAGTCCACTGAATAATAGTAATAAAATAAAGTTACACAGAATGCGTAAAATCAAGAGAAATGCAGCAGTGAGAGGCAAAGCTCAAAAGTTTCAGGAAAGCTGAAGCTAGTTAAAGTTTTCTCAGTGATGCTGCTATAAATAAAAGACGCTCAGTGTATTCACATTGTCACAGTGTAGGCAGACTCCAGAGGACTGAATGGGAACAACTGACAGGGAAACAGTCCCACAACTATTTACACTATTTCCTGCATTACAGAGTCTTCCGAAAGTAAAATAACTTTTATACAGTGCTTGCTTTTACATTTAATTCTACAGAATTTTATGCAAATAAATGACACCTGATTGTTTAGTTTGTCAGTGGCAAAATTTCTTTTACATAAACAGACCATCATTTGTCCATTTGGATACGTTCTTGGTTTTTCATAATGATGAGTTTAAGAATCTACTGTATATCATGATTTCTCTCTATCTGTGGTTTCAGTTAAACATTTCTTCCAACACAACACAAAGATTAAACAGTTCTATAGACCCACTCGAATGTAAATCCTTGCATTTATCTAATGATAATTATCCTCTTGCTCCCTCTCCCTTAACTCTCTGCCCACAGCTCCACCAGGTATCAATGTGCTGGAGCATGAAAGCATCGCTCTGGACGTGCCCAGTTCCTACTCCACCTTCCACCCCCCGAATACTTACCCCCAAAAAGACCTCTCCATGTCTGTGGTCACACCCTCTTTCGCGTCCAGCCCCCCACCGCAGCCCTTCAAGCCCAGTTTCACTCCCATTGTCCAGCCCAGAGAGCTGCCCCGTCAGAGGCTGCCTGAGTCCTTCAACCTGGTCACCCCTCTGCCTGCTGCCTTCTCCCTGCAGTCAGACTCCTCTGTGTCCCTCTACAGGGCCCGCATGGAGAACAGGAACGTGGTGCTGCGAGTCCTCAATGGTGAGAAACTGGAATTTCAAAGTTGGTTTGTGGCTTTTGAAAAGAGCTCTTGGGGAAATGGTTTCTGTAACTGCAGTGTGTTCCTTGATCGCCCTCTCATTCTTGCCCTTCACAGACTCTGCCGATGCCGTAGAAAGACACAACTTCCTGGGCTTTGCATCCTTCCTGGCTCAGGTGGGGCCACATCCCTTCCTGCCAGAGCTGCTTGGAGTGGTCTCACTTCGAGCCCCTCTGGTTACAGTTGTGGAAGAGCTGGAGAACAGAGACCTGCTCAGCTTCTTGTGGCGATGCAGACAGGTACATGTTTTACAGACGGTGAGCTGCTGCAGTGTGTGTTAACTCACTTTAAGCATCGCTGCAAATATCTAAGGCAAAAAAAAAAAAGGTTATCTCATTGAAATCTTCTCTTTGTGTTGTTTGAATTTTTCAGGACAATGTGGATCCTCCATGTGAGATGACTGAAAGACGGATATTTACCATGGCCAAACAGGTGGCCTCAGCACTGGTTAGTATGCTTCGAAATATGTCCTCACCTTTTTTAGACCGCTTGTTTGACTTTCAAATCATTGACATACAACGTCCCTGTCCTGACCGCATGTCAGCACTGACTTGTCAGCAGGGTTTCCCTCCAATAATTCTGACAATCCCAAAAATGTCCTTGTGTTTTTGTATCACTGGGTCATTTCTTCTACGTTATGGGAAACAGAGATACACTCTACAGTCACACTAACAGTTCTGGAGTCTGTACTTTCGCACAGTGGAGCTTTAAATGAAATGCTACCATCAGAATGCTAACAGTGACGACGCTAACATGACAATGTTGGCAGGTAACATTTACCTTGTTTCACCACCTTGGTTTGGCATGTTAACAAGCTAACATTGGCTAATTAGTTGGCTTGCAGCTGAGGCTGATGGGAATGTTGCTGTTTCTGCTGGTATTGGGTGATAAAAGTGTTCATGAAAATTAAACTACTTCAGGAAATATTGGAGAAATTGAAATGTTAACTTGATGAAGTTATTTCAACTCAACCTGTCGGAAACAAATTTCCGACATTTCACCCCAAACCACACATTGGCTTTGTGGTGGTGCTCAAGGTAACATCAGGGGATCATCCTCTGGGGACCACGACTGTTGTCGAGTATTTCAGTCTGGACCGAAATGATGGACCCCAGAAATAAAC
This sequence comes from Chaetodon trifascialis, assembly GCF_039877785.1. Lineage (NCBI taxonomy): Eukaryota > Metazoa > Chordata > Actinopteri > Chaetodontiformes > Chaetodontidae > Chaetodon > Chaetodon trifascialis. Next base: position 20,718,623 of record NC_092062.1, on the reverse strand, counting down.
ACCTTTAATCCACGAACCTTTCAGTCATCTCTTCATGCTTTAAACACCAATATACTCTATAAATAATATACTCTAAACATGCAGTTTCTGTGAGGTTTCAGGAAGACCTTTACATATTTACTTCCTGTCGGTGAAGATGATTGAACTGAAACCAGCTGGCTGAGTTGCCCCATGTTTTCTGCCCAATCAGGAGTTCCTTCACAGCAAAGATCTTATCCACGGAAGCATTCGTGCCCGTAACGTTCTGGTCACCAAGGAGTTCACAGCCAAGCTTTGGGGCCTACATGGGGTCTACACGAGGAAGAACCAAGGGGCCACTCAGAAAGATGATCCCAGCATGAAGAAGTGGCAGGCCCCAGAGCTGTTGGCCAAGAGACCTGCCAGTCAGAGCAGCGACGTGTGAGTTTTCTGTTAGCGTCTCGGTTATTGCCTGTAGTTTGCATCCTCAAAACAGATGCTGCTGCAGCGTAAAACTAAATCATTTATTAAATATTGCTACTAACTTCTCTGCAGCAAATGAGAGCATTTACTGAATTGAACCATTATTTGCCTGTGTGTCTCTCTCTAGCTGGTCATTCGGCATCTTACTGTATGAAATGGCAGCACTGGGTAAGTTGGACCATATAAATATATATGTTACAATATATATCAGAGATGACGTAAACGTCTCAGCTGTCAAATATTATTTATATTCTATTATCTCTTTAATACAGATGGTTGTATTAGACAATTGTAGGCAATATTGCAGCCCCACAAACAAGACTAGTTTATGGCAATATTGGATTTTAATATGATCTTTGCATCAATGGGTAGTACCTTCATCTGTAAGATAACAGACGTTGATAAAAAGCTTCTCTATTGATTTCCCAGAAAACGTAAGAGCACATACTGGATTCCTTAATAGAGGATTTTTTTCTATATCTTCCACTCCTGCCGACTAAATTTACTCTTTTCTCTCCAGGTGAAGCTCCATTTGCAGAAATTTCAGTTAATGAGCTGCTGCAGTTTCATCAGCGAGGGAAAAGTCTGAAAAAACCTTCCAACTGTTCCAACATGCTGTAAGTATCCACTGCAAGCTCCAGATGTGACGCAATCAAACCTGATGCTGAGTTTCTCTTTAACAACGTGCTGGAAAGCTCACACTGTCGCCTCTCTCCGTCAGATACTCCGTCATTAAGGGTTGTTGCCAGTGGAAGGATCAAGATCGACCCTCTCTGGCCGAGGTGAGCCGCAAGCTCCTCTCAGGAGAGAAAAGTGCCTCTGACAAAGTCCTCAAGTCGTCGGGGACAGTTAACATCGAGCAGTACCTGCAGGAGGCAGGATACGGGGAGACCAACAACTACACTGTTTTCTGATCACAGCTTGTGCCGGCTAAAATTAATTGCACTATTCTCCTCAGTGGTACCCAAATGGCGCACTTCTACAAAATCATATCTTTCAGGTGCAATAAAGGTGTTCCAAACTGAGAGCTTTGGGCACTGAAATTGTTCTTTTATGTATTTTCTGTAGTAAATGAGAAAAAGTGTATGCTAAGCAAGTTGTTTGGGAAACATTCATTTTCATATACACAAGACCTTGTTCATGTGCGTCTTTGTCTGTCTTGGTAATTCCTGAATCTTTGAAGTTCAGCTGGGGGAAATGCAGTCATTTTTGTAGTACACTTCAAGATATGTAAACTTGAGCAATGTACAGCTGCTACATCAGGAACTTGTAGTCAATACTGTCAGTATATGATGGTTTACAAATCTTGTTTACAGGCTAAAGCAAATGTGTATTAACAGATGTAATATATGTTACTACCACATTCTGTATGATTCTTCATTAGACAGAATTGTGGAATTGAAGGGCACATAAATGTATTTATGCTATTATTACACCCATTTTTTCCCTCTATTAGCTCAGTTCATGCGAGCAAACTGTTTACAGAAACTCAAATGTGAATAAAAATAGTCCTACAATGATCTTTTTCCTTTTCAAGTGGACACCATGGAGGTAATAAAGTGAGCGTACACACACAGAGATCCAGTAACAGGAATTGTTTATTGGTAGTACTGCATACATGTACATAGAGCACTTCCACTCAGCCCTTGAGAGAGCAAACCATGAGGAACACCTATTTTCAGGTAGTTAGGTTGATTAAAGCTACTAAAACTATATCATATTCATGAAAAAATAACTTTGATTGTAGTACAAAATGGAAAAGATACAAAACTAAACCTTTAATAACTGGTAAAACTAAGTCAATAAAATAAACCAGGCTTGTTGAGTGTCCTCAGCTCGATGTGACTGGAGCCTGGATTGAACATCTACAGTAAAATAAGTAACTACTAAAAGACTGAGATATTTAAATGAAGTGGACTGTTGTTGACATCACTTCAAATCATACATCACTAAAGTTAAAGCACCATTTGAAATACAGCAAGAAGGCAACATTTCCTTTTTTTTTTTTTTAACCCAACATTTGAACTGTCCTGGCTAAAAGACCTAGCACCAATGACTGCAGGCTGGCAGATTTGCACAGTTCCACAAGAGTATATATACAAAAGGCCTCTACACACAGCAACAGAGTCCCCCCCCCAAAAAAAAAACCAAAAACAAAAACAAAACAAAACAAACTAAATGACAGACACTACTGACATGGATACTTCAGACTGTCTGTGCTCACCACTCACACAACAGTACACATACATGTATCTGCACATTCAATGTCCAGAAAGTAAACTGTCCATCCCCATGTCTCCACATGATCGATGGTGCAACATTGCTTTATAGAGAACATCATCACTGTAACCAAACATCTTAGTCTTTTCTTACTAAAAGAGGAGCAGGTCCAGGTGTTGACTCCAGCGAGGTCATCAATGAGAAAATGATCCTGAAGTGCTGACTGCATCACTCACGCAGGGTGTTGATGGAGGCACAGATCTTGAGAGCGGGACCCAGCTTGATATTCATGGTGGAGATGAGATGGTCCTCTCGCAGAAGCAGCAGAGCCTGCCCGTCTATTTCCTGTGACAGGAACTGGGCAGCCAACTCTTCACAGCCTGGACAGAAGACAGGAAGTTCAAATTAGTATAGAAAAAAAGGGGACATGGCTTAGCCTTACAAAACAGTTATCTAATTGCTGAACACCAACCTTGAAGTGAAGAGATAAACCTGCAGACTTCTTCCACGCTCCACTGAGCAGGAGTTGCTGAGAGAAAGTTAGCGCCCTCTAGTGGAAGGCTACCAGGAGCTGAGCTGTCAGACGGAGGAGCGCTGTGTCCAGCCCTTGAGCAGGAGTGTGAAGAGCTGGGGGACAGTGAAGGAGAATCGTCCTCCTCTCCTTCCCCGTCGCTGGAAACGTCCTCTGAGCGACTGGACTCAGAGTGACACTACAGCCAAAAGAATGGAGACTCAGATACAAAGGCCACCTCACAGACTAAGTTGCATTTGTTGATAATGCAGCCACGTGGTGTAAAGCATAAGGCTGACATTTTTCTGTGCTTTTCTTCCTATCAACAAACTCCATGAAAAGTTTGATTTTTAAAAAAGCTTAGTAATTTCCTAAAGTAGCTAGGCACTTTAGATATACTGGCAATGCTTATTAGTTTGATGAAATGGTTTTGCTTTTCTCATGAGATTTGTTGATAGAAAAATATAGTATCACTGTCCCCATCCTTTAAACTACAGATCTTACCTTGACAGGTAGATGCCTGCCTGATATTTTATTGCAGGTGTTATTAGAGCTGCTCCTGCGAGTGGGGCCCCTTCGCCTCGCAGCGCTCTCAGTGGGTGCTGGAGGTGGTGCTACACCTGCACCACTTCTCCCTCTGCTTGTCTTGAAGTGCTGGCTGCAGCTCACGTTATACCTGTGGATCCAGGAGCAAAGTCACCGCTAAAGAAGAGGTTTCCTGGGGTTTTTGTTGTCGTAGGAGCTTGTGCTTCGCAGTTTTTACTCAACTCTAATGAGTACAATGTGCTAATCAGGTCTAATCAGTGGTATCTCCTGGTATAGTCTTTGGCTGGTTCCTTAACTACATATGATCACCTGTCCTTGATGTAAAGCACAGGAGAGCATGCAGTTTTTGGAAGTATGTACCAAACAATAAATCAAGACAAAAACAAAAACAAATCATACCTCTTAGCACAAGTGTTTGAACAGAACCTCTTTGATCCTCTGAACTGGCTGGCTGGGGCGAGGCTTCCACAGTATTCACACTTTAACACTGAAGAGGAAAAGCAAAGAATACAAAACATGTCACACAATTAAATACTGACGATGCACACAGTTTCATGGCATCATCATTACAACATGAGACTCATTTCACCACTTACACGGGGGTCCGTTCTCTGAGCGGCCAACTAGGGCAAAGTCTCTGTCTTTGAGGAGTCCAGCAACCTGTCACATCAAACACAAGCCTGACAGTAAGGAAGTGTTTCACATGGCAAAGTGCATAACCAGTGCATTTAAAATAATATATCTGATTTAATGGGAAATCTATGTTGTCATTGCAGGGCACACTTACAGGGAAGGGCTCAGCTCCTTCCTGGATCACAAAGCCCTCTATGAGGTGGGTAAGGACTTGTGGCTTGACCACTGCCTGGGGAACAGGCGCTCTGTCTTTGTCCCCAAGCCCGACTCTTGACAAGGGCAGAGGCAAGGACAGGGTGGGAGGAGACGGGAAGGCTGCTGCTACAGGAGGAACTAGTGAGGATCAAAAGTGAAAATAATGAGCTTTCAACCAGAATTTCATTATCTACAGTGCTAATTTTTAAATATCACTACTAATAATCTATGCTTGATTTTGAGAGAGCAGGTTGAAATACCCGAGTCCTTTGTAGGGGCAGGGGATAAGGGAGGAGCAGAATCTTTCATGATAGCAGAGTCTGAAGATTCTGTCGTCATCTCATTTGGTGCGTCACAGTCAGATTTTCTCTTCAGAGAGCCAATGGCAGGCTTTACCTAATGATATATGGTGGAAAAAAGCAGGAGAAATTGTTATAATTCCGTGAACGCTGATAGTTATTCTTACATCTAACCAAAGAATACATCCTTTCAATGGTCGATCTTACCATAGCACTGTTGTTGGAGACTGTGTTAACATTCCCACCAGCTGTACTTTCCTGGCCTGTGCTGCCTCGTACCTGTGCCAGGGCCACAGCCTGCGCATTTCCTGCTAGGCCCTGCCTGGCTCCCACAAGCTGCACAGGGATGTGGGAAGTGCTGTGTCCCCCAGTGGTGGCCTGGCTGTTGCTAGGTGGTGCTGGGAGAATGGGAGGTGGGTGTCGAGGGGGCAGCTGTACAGGTAAGCGGTGTCCCTGAGCGGTCTTGGGCTGGATCGGCACAGGACCTTTGTCTGCAGTAGTGCTGGCCTGTTGTAGGGGCTGCACCACCAGAGTCTGTGTGTTAACATTGGCCTTTGGGGTCACTGAGCCAATGGAGTAGCCCTGGGTGGTGGTAGGGACATTTGAGGTGGGCACCAGGATCACAGGGGCAGCAGAGGAGGACAGGAGGAGTTGGGACAGAGGGAGTGCTGGAGAGGAGGTGGAGGAAGGAGCTACAGAAGCAGCAGGAGTAACAGTCATGGCAGCCTGGTTTCCAGTCTTTACAGTCATAGTGTTGGCGGTGGGCTGCTGAGTAAAACTGGGTTTGGTCATTTGTTGTTGCTGTTGTGGTTGCACTTGCTGCTGCTGCTGCTGAGCTCTCTGGGCAAACGTCTGCTGCTGCTGCTGCTGCTGACTGAGAGGAAAGCTGGCAACATCTTTCCTCTCAGGAAGCTCTGACTTGACAGCAACCGCTCTGGGAGCACAGTGTAGAGCCAGATTCTGCACCTGTATGAAAACGAAAGGAGTAGGTTGAGGTGAAACACATTTGAGAAAAGTAGCAAGAGCATGTTTAGTGGAGTCAAATAGTCCCCCCATGACAAATATCTCTCTGAAAAATCACATATTTAAGTCTGTATGACTTTAAATAGCTCAGATTTACATTACAGGTAGGTGATGGTTCTCAAACCTGATCATTGTCAGACTGGGCACTAGCAGTGGTAGGAGGAACTTCATGCTGCTGCTGCTGCTGCTGCTGCTGCTGCTGCTGCTGTTGTTGTTGTTGTTGTTGTTGCTGCTGCTGCTGTTGTTGTTGTTGTTGCTGCTGAGGCTGTGTCTGGGCAACTGTTGCTACTGTAGCTGTTGCTGTACCACCAGGCATGAAGATTAGCTGAGAAGCAAGGGGAGCCCTGAGAGAGCGGTTGACCTATACAAGGACAAGGACCAAAACAGATGGGTCAACCTTATAAATAGCACATATTTCAATTCATGACTCCTTAACTACATGGAATACTTAGTGCTTGCAAACATTTTTGTTGGGCTAATTGTGCAAAATATTAAAAGCACTTCCAATGTCACTGGTTGTCGTGAAAAACCTTTTTCTGTGCTTAGTGACAATTACTCTGGCTACAAGTAGCATAAGATAAGAAAGTGAATCTTTAGTCCACCAAATCAATAAACTTTCAGAAACAGAATAAAAGGTTCAATTTTTATATCATTAGAAATGGTGACACAGGTAGGAGCAGTGTGCACTCATTCATGTATTCAACTGCTTATTTCTCAAAAAAGGATGATATGCAGAGTTATTTTTAACTCACCCGAAGATACATCTGTCCCTGTCCTGCAGAGTTTCCACCCAGCAACACTGACTGATTGAGAGCTGTTGTTGTTGCAGAGGTGGCTGGGCCATGGGGACGGGGACTGGTCATGGTACCTCCTGCAGACGTTGTGCTTAGGTTGACCTGGGAGGAACAGAAAATTGTACATTTTCATCAAACCTACCTTAGCATTTCAAAAAGTGATTCAGAATTCAAACAATAAATAGCATAAATACTTACAGTCGTGGGTGCTTGGGACATGCTGTTACTTGGGGTATTAGACTGACGACTAGCTGCAAGCGTGGCCTGGTTTAAAAAGAAAAAGGAAAGGGATGTGCTGTAATGCTTCTGCTTTCCGAATATTTGTACATTTTTCTGTCATAATTCTGGTTACCTGTTGCACAGCAGCCAAGTTGTGGAGTTGGGCACTATTGATCTGCTGCTGCAGCATGAGCTGCTGGAAGTATTGAGCTGCATTTGGCTGTCTTTGCAGTGCTTGGAGAGCCTAAACAAACAAACAAACAAACAAACACACACACACACACACACACACACACACACACACACACACACACACACACACACACACACACACACACACATTATTTTAAGGCTAATCCAAAAGTCTTCTTATTTCTATATTATTAGCAAATCAAGGTAACAGTCTTTTCATCACAAGCAGTTGTTTATGCACATAAACACTACACAAACCTGTACAGCCTGTCTCTCATATAAAGACATGTGGGCTATCTGGGGTGCACGAGAGTTGCCGCTTGTCTGAGAATTTCCATTGGTAGTGCCTGTGTTTTGGTCTTCACCTCCATCCATGTTTGCTGCTCAAAACACAGAAGTCAGTCATTAAAAATAGCTGTGACTCAACAATACTGCTGAATACACAATAAATCATCGTAATAACTGTAAATATCTTAGCACGAAGACTTGTTGAACATGCAATTTGGCATTTCACACGATGAAGATGATAACAAAATGCTTAAATAAATGTACTGTACGTATGAAAACTCAAAAAATCAATTCCTAACTTCAGAAAGTTACATTACAAACAAACGCTCTATCAATCCATGAGGACTGTTTTTAACAGAGGGACGTTACAGAGGGTTATTCTTTCACAGGGCCCAAAAATCACAGCTTGCTACACCCCTACACGTACAGTAGCTTTAAGTACACGCTTGGCAGACGTTATCACCATGGCACTAACAATCGCAGCAAGCTGGAGCATTGTGATATTTTCATTAGCAGACCAGTTGTCAACATGATAGATGAATGCGGGAGAAAGAACATGGAGGAAAGCTCATAACACCAAGTAAGAAAGCCACTAGCCAGCTGTTGCTAACTACAATGGACTTTGCTAGTTAGCTAACCTATCCTATCTCTTTATAAAAGTCTGACATACCACAAATAAAATACATAAACAGTTGTAACCGGACTAGACAAAAAGGCTAGGTGACGAAATACAAAATGTAAGCGGGAAAGCCGTTAGTTCGGCGCTATCACTAAGGTTTACGAGTACAAAAGGTGCAGCGTTAGTTTACCATAGATCGGCTAGCTAACTAACTAGCTATGCTAAGTGGTTACAGCAGGCAGGAAGCTAACAACTAGCTGGCTATCAACCATGCAACAAGTCAACGTTTATTGTGCTTCGGCGTGCTTGTGTCTTTACCTCTCCTTGGTATTTCTGTCCTTTTCACAGAAAAATGCAATTAAGTGTATATTGCGCTCTTGGTTTTAACTACAAACAACGATACCCCCCTCTCAGGCTTTTTGCCTCCAACGAAACCCCGCCCCTTACAAATATTTTTCTTCTTCTTCTTGTTCTTCTTGTTCTTCTTCGTGCATGTTGGCGGGTGGCAAACCAACGTTAAAGGTGCATGCAGTCTCCCACTGTATCGACGTGTGTAGCTCCTAAACAAACTCTGGTTGATAAAATAGGATTTGTTTCTCTCTCTACGTCTATATGCCAGTTCTAGTTCATTAAAGTTCTCATCTTACATGATTTAGCCAACCGTTTACAAGCATGTCAATGTGGTGTGTGCGTGTCAAGAATTTGTCACAAAGTCACAAAATATCTTGCATGCCACACCCCCACAAATACAGTAGACATCAGCAATGGACTCGGGCTTTCTGAGAGGCAGGGGCAAAGGGCACCAGCTGCGTGTGGTGGGGCTCCAGTGTGCAGAAAGCCGCAATGCACTTATGGGGAAACAGATCCAAACCCTGGTTAAGATTAGAAGTACTACACCTCTATAATAAAATCACACATGAAATTATGAACCATTCGCTTACTTTCTTGAATGTAGAGGAGTCAGTATGGCACTGCACTGCGTTTGCTCCAAAGGCACCTGTAAGAGCCATAATTTGTAGATGTAGAAATAGATTTCGATTGAATTTCATTATTTCATAGTTTGCATATTGATCTAATGTGTTGTATATCTACAGTGCAGAATTTGAGGGAGATTACGTCACCTCCGGCGTCAGTTGGAAGTGAGAGCGGTGATAGGGAGCACGTAGTTTTTCTACGGAGTGATGGAGTATGGATGTAAATTGATTTTTCCTTAAGTAAACTTGTTTTTGAAGTGGACATATCTCGACGTTCATTCTGGTACGAAACCCTGCCTTTCATGGCTCTCACGCGGCTTTGACACCACGAAGGAAAGCCACAACATTAGTAGAAAAACTGCTCGAAGAAGATTAGCACGCCGGAGCCGCGGGTGCGTAATGAGCTTGTTAACTCGTTACCGGAGGATGTCCAGGAAACCCCGACGCACGGATTGGAAACCGGACTCAGTACGACATTTTGGTATGTGCTTGATGCAATGAAACATCCGCAAAAGGATTAAAACAAGGCTTTAAAGTCGGATCTGAACGAAGTTCGACGGTAAACATGTAGTTAAAGAAGCTCGCTTCGCATTGGAGTGCTCCGCACGCAATTAGGAAAACTCGCCTTTTGTAAAAGCCATTGAAGTTTGTGCATGTTTCCGAAGTTGTGCTGCACATGTAGGATGTGTGAAGTAGACATTCTTTATGCATTTGCACACAATCTATGCATCGCTTTGCGGAAGAATGGCAGAGGAAAAGGAGTTAATTGATGCGGCAGATGTGGATAAAAAGAGACCAATTAAGCTGACAGAGAAGGCGCTGGAAGATAAGCTGCACAGACGTATTGGAGCCAGAAGAGGCGTTTTAGCTCACTGATCACTGGTGAGAAGAAAGAAATTGAACATTTGATGAATGATGATGATAATCTGCAAAAAGTGCAAATGCACATGGATGATGATTTCTGTTCTCTGGTCACGGAGTGTGAAGAAGTAACTTGCCAAGTGTGGGATCTCCTGTCAGAGGAAGAGAAGAATGCAGATAAAACCAGCTGGGTTGAACCTAAGATGCTGACAATCACTCAATTTGCTGAAAAGGTTGAAAGAAAGATGGATGCTTTGAGTAAAAGCAAAAAGAAAAAAGAACATATGGCAGCTAATGTTGATGTAAATGATCATGTGAGTCCTGAAGCTCGTGCATCACAAGTGACGATTGGCAGTGTTAAACTATCAGGAGCAAAGGGTTCACTTTTGGGACGCTCATCTGTCACATCCTCCAGAGCATCATCAGCTCGTGCTACTGAAGAAGCGAAGTTAGCTGGACCTGTTGAACGTGCTGCAGTTTTGAGTCAGAAGCAAGAGCTTGAGATGGAGGAAGCACGCATTAAAGCCAAGTTGGAAAGGCTGACTTTGGAAGCAGCTATTGCAGAGAATCGAGCTCAAGTAAGAGTTTTAAAGGAGTATGAGCGATCAGAAGATGGCATGAACAGCTATGTCCACTCACAGGCAACAAGTGGAGTTCAAGTTAAGAAAAGTGAAAGGAGATCACCTCCAGCCACTAACATGCCTGTGAAGCCTTTGAACAGGCGATTGAACAGAGAGCTGATAACGATCAGGATAAGTTGTATTATTTGCAACAGTACACTACAGGAGAGCCACAAGAGCTTGTGCGAAGCTGTGAACATATGCCACCACGCAGAGGATTCACAGAAGCAAAGCGACTGCTTCAGAAGCATTATGGAGATGAGCTTATGATAGCCCGTGCTTACATTGACAAAGCTTTGAAATGGCCACAGATCAAGGCTGAAGACAGTAAATCTCTTAATGCATAAGCTGTGTTTTTGATTGATTGTCGTAATGCAGTGGAAGATGTTGAGTTTATGGAGGAGATGGATAACCTGACAAATATGAAGATAGTCGTATCCAAACTGCCATATAAGATCAATGGAAAATGGTGAAATGTGGCACATGAGATCCTGGAAAGAAGAGGATACAGAGCAAGATTTGCTGACTTGGTTGTGTTCATTGACCGTTAAGCAAAAATAGCCATGGATCCACTGTTTGGAGACCTCCAAGACAGTTGCACATCTACTTCAGGAAAAAAACAAAGAAAAGGAGAAACCTTTTACCAGAAGTGGACTGAAAGGAAGTACCTTTGCAATCAACGTGTCTGTGGAGAAGAAAAAGACAGATGCATCAGTGAAGCAGGCTACTCCATTTAAAGCAGCAAATGCCTTTGAAACACCATGTATCTTCTGCCACAAAAATCACGTTTGAATCATGCACGAAGTTGAAAGAGCTAACACACAAAGATCGTGTGGATTTCTTGAAGATGAAAGGGCTGTGTTTTGGATGCTTAACACAAAGCCATCTTAGCAAGACCTGCAAGAAAAGAATGGTGTGCAAGCAGTGCTCTCAGAGACATCCAGATGTTCTTCATGTGGACAAAGAAGGCAAAGAGTACAACTATGTCAACGAAAGATGATAGCACTTCAAGTGAGGAAGTCTCAGGTGCTCAGAAGTCTGTAGCTCAGGAAATAGTTGGCTATACTGGGGCTGGAGAAGTTGAGTGTTTATTGTCTATTGTTCCAGTGAAAGTGCGATCTCGGAAGGGTGGAAAGTCTATTGAGACATACGCCTTCATGGACCTGGCAGCACTGCCACCTTCTGCACAGAGGAGATTCGAAAGAAACTGAACATGAAAGGAAGGTCAACTCAGATCCTGTTGAGCACGATGAATCAAGACAAACCTGGTGGACAGAAGCTGATGAACAGTTGCATGCTCTCAGACCTGGAAGTATGTGGCCTGGAAAACACAGTATATATTCATCTGCCAAAGGTTTTCACACACAACAATATTTCTGTTCAGAGAGAAAACATCCCCAGGCAACAACATCTGCAAAAATGGCCATATCTGAGTGAAGTGAATTTACCACACATTGATGCCAATGTTGATCTGCTTATAGGAGCCAACAACTCTAAGGCAATGGAACCATGGCATGCAATTAACAGTCAAGGTGATGGGCCATACGCCATTAGAACAGTTCTGGGTTGGATGGTTTGTGGACCTGTAAACAGTGAGAGCAAATCCACGGAGAATACACCTCACTACAGTGTGAACAGAGTCTCCGTGGCAGAAATAGAACAGCTACTCATCCAGCAATATAACACAGACTTTCCTGAACGTTGTTATGATGACAAGGAAGAGATGTCTCAAGAGGACAAACAGTTTATGCTGGCAGTGAAGATGGACATTACTGTGTGGGTCTTCCTTTAAGGTGTGACACAGTTAAGATGCCCAACAACTGCTGTATGGCAGAACAGTGAGCTCCTAGTACAAAAAGGAAGTTACAGAAAAATGAAGTGTTTCTTGAAGACTACTGCGAGGGTTTTTATACTTTACTGCCCTTGCAGGTGACTGGGTGATGTTGATCTACAGAAACGGCGACCCATATGATGCCCACTGCTCCAAGGAAAAGAGGAAAGCCATTGTCATGATCTCTTGCGACAGGAACATGGACGCAGTAAGATCACCAGATCAGAGTACACAACTTACCTGGAAAAACATGATTGAATCACACAGGTCTGAACATGGCCTGATGTTTCTCCTGTTTCATGTGTAGTCTAGCATCCTTTCTCTTTCCCTTAGTGTGTGCTGCCTTGTGTTTACCTTTGTCTCTCGCCATTGCACTCCCAGGGCCCGCTGGAGGTGGTGCTGGAGGACAGGGACAGGGAGCAGGACTGTTTCTACCTGTTTGAGCTGGACTCTAGTGCAGTGTGCCCTCTTATTCAGTCCCAGCTCAGCACTGGCTCCATAATACTCATCATGTATGTATAGACAGTCTCTAATGACTCCTAACCTAACCTTACCCTTGATTAAAGGACCAGTGGGGAGAATTTAGGAGGATCTACTGGCAGGATTGTAATACAGAATTGAGAAGTATGTTTTAATTAGTGTATAATCACCTGAACCTAAGGCTAGATCCAAACTGATAAACATTTTCTGTCCACGGTCTCCCTGCAGATGAGCATTTTAGACACAATCACCTCTGTCTAAACAAACCCACCTAAAACACCGATCACTTGTCTATTCATGTGCATTGGACATGTATGTGTCAGTGTTTGATGTTTGCTTCCTACGTATCTAGACAGTGGTAGCATGATAAAATGTAGAATTTAACTGTACGACAAACAAGAAAGTCAGCAACCCCTGCACTTCGTTACCCATGTTGAATTAACTACTTGTAGACAAGGCTCATGTATACAGGCTGATATTGTTCAATCTCTACTGGAAAAGGGTCATGTGATATGAGCCTTACAAAACAGGAGGCAGTTGTGGGTGTCTGTGTCGTTGTTTCCAAAAGTGTCTCCTCCCAGCTGTCCAGACTGTACCGCAGTCGGGGAGTTTTCAAACTGAAAGGTGGTCAGCAGCATTTCTTAAAGTCTCTCGGACATCGTAATAGTGAGGACGCTAGGTGTAAATGTAGCATAAGATATGAGTTTTTTAAATGAAAACACATTAGTGTGGTTGTAGCCTAAGAATCGTTGTGTTTTCATTAGCTTAGAATGAGCCACCACGTTTCTACAGTAGCCCAGAATGGACAAAACATTGTGGCGCTACCTTAGCCAAGGGTTGTAGGTTATCCCATATGCTTTTAAAGGGAGTGTTAAGTTGGATGTAGTCAGCGACCACGCCACATCTGCCACTAAATCCTGCACACTGGATCCTTTAAAGCATCTAATATCAGTCGGTCAGTGATCATAAGCCTTCTCTTCCTTCAGTGCGATCTGTCTTCTGGCTGTTTACCTCATTGGAGGTTTCCTCTACCAGCGGCTGATTGTTGGAGCCAAAGGGATGGAGCAATTTCCGAATTATGCCTTTTGGGTGGAGTTTGGCAATCTGACAGCGGTAAGACGAGAGCGGTCGATGTACGGCGTCATTAAAAGATCAGTCTCGTGACTTTTTGGGAATATCATAACATTCATAACCTTTCCCCACCTCCCTTACAGGATGGGTGTGACTTTGTGTGCCGGTCACGAAATCGTGACGAGGCCCCGGCGTACAGAGGAGTGGTTGCTGAGCCTTTAGAAGAAGAGCCAGAGGAGAGAGATGACCACTTGCTACCTATGTGACCTAAATATGTCAGAAGTGGGACAGAAAGTTTCACTGCGTGATACAGTTCAGTCTTTCAAAGGTTAGACAAAGTTGCTTTTAGACACAAGTCTTGTTTTTCTTGTACTGGCTTAGGTTAGGACCTGTTGACACTATGTGTGTTTATTCCAGACTTGTGCCTAAGGCAACTATTGTGTGATCTGCTTGTCACTAAAGAGGGCATATTACTCATAGGGCTGACAGACCTGTCTCCTCTCCCTCCCCCATACATTTCATTCAGCTGTTTGATGTCAAACAAATGAGTGATTCGTTACAAGATTACAAAGTGGTAATAAGGAGTGACTCTTCAATGGAAATCTGGCACCAAGGGGACACATGAAGAAGTTGGATTTCTCCACAATTTAAACTTAATGACATATTGTTTATATTTTTGTGCTTAGCTACTGATTGTTGTATGAAGTTGATGCAGGTTGCAGCGAGCAGTTCTTCCTGGGGTCTTGGTTGTCCTCCGGCACGTTACGAAACACACAAATGCTTTTGCTCGTGTCATTTGGCTTTAATCAGTTTATGCTTTGTTTGGAAAGTTGGCGACATAATATGAGAGTGTCATTGTTTAATGTTAAGTACTGTGACGTAGGAATCATTGCAAAAACGATAGCTTGACTGAGTTTGGTTTTTAATGGGGCATTTCCTTTTCTCCCACATTAAAGGGGAAAGCTTCTACATCAATGCTAAAATGTCCCTAAAATGGTTCGTATTACCAACTTCCTGAGAGAAATCTGAGCATGTTAGTTTTTGCTATAAGAAAGGTGAACAATGGCAAATAAAATTAAAGTGAATTGAACTCACAAATTTGGTGTCCAAAGCGAAGCATCCGACTCCCAATCCAAATGACCAACTTTTGCTCATAATACTAGTATACAGTGATGGGCATTGAAAAGAGATCTGTCTATGAATTCTGCTATTAAAAATGTATGATTTCAAAAAATATGGCATATATGTAGTATATTGTATTTTCATAGCATAAGTGAACAGTCACAGCAAAAGACCAATGTCGATCATCACAAAACTATTTAATAATGAATATTATAATGAGTAAACTGATCTGTCACAATAAAGCTGACCCAGATGCACTGCTTGGCAAGTAGATCGTACTTTGACCAAATATTAAAGGCCGCTTCATGCTTGATGCATTGCTCATTTAGACAGATATAGCAGCAGTGAAAGCACTTAATTTTCTACATTGTTGTATAAATGTTGCAGCTCTGATGATATCAGGAATGAGGTTTGTAATGTTTTTTAGAAATTTCAAATAGTTACTGCGAAGTATTAAAGCAGGATTTTTGACTTTGATGGAAAGATGATGTTAGGAAGTTTAAGTTGTGAATCCAGTTACTGTATTATTGTCCGTTTGAGCACTTGTGTTTGTTTTGTTTTGTTTCTATCACCTTCTTTTTGTGTTTACTACAGCTGGCATTTCTGTCCTTAGTTGAGCGAAAATGGTCACACCTGTGTTTGTAGTGAACTGAACTCCCACTAGATGTAATAGCTTGTTTGTTTCAAAGACATTTTCAAGCCACGAACTTTTTTGGTTTGTTTTCTGGTTCCATCAAAAATAAAATATGAAAGAAGTTTATGTATGCCCATTCTCCACTCACCGTTGGAGATTTAATGGATGTAAAAATGTTTTAATAAAAACATTTCACGCACAACACATTTTTATTCAGAATTCATATATGACTCAGTGTAGCGGTTACGTTCAATCTTCCTTGTACAGTAAGTGTTGGTAGATGTTTCAGGAAAAAGAATCAGGTTTACCAGGTTTTTTTCAGTGGTTTTTCCAAGCCTGAAGACTAAAAGCAAATTTACCAAGAAATGTGATTCAGATCATGACTTTGCTGGTAAATAGAAAAGAAGCATGAGTATGATAATTACAAATGACACATTACACTTCACTTCTACAGCACAAACCTACACTAAACTATCTCCACATTTATCTTTCATTTAGTGTACCCAGTCTTCATTTTTAAATTGAAATGTGCTACAAAGGTGAGGTAATAAATGAAGTTATGAGGTCAAAGACAAACCTGCAGTCTTGTGGCCAAGTAATAGGCCCTGGTAATTGTGAATAAGTAAAATGCTTGAATGGTTTTAAGGGCTTAGCAGTTCAAAGATCCTGCAGATGTCAGATGCAGCTAATATATGTCTGGATTTCAGCAGACGCACACACACAGAGAGAGAGACACGCACACATACACACACACACACACACACACACACACACACACACACACACACACACACACACCTGCACGAAGTTGCACTAAGAAATGCTGAATTAAATTTAAAAAAAAAAAAAAAAATATATATATATATATATATATATATATATATATATATATATATATATATATATATATATATATATATATATATATATATATATATATATATATATATATATATATATATATATATATATTTGTACGAATTTATGTGTCATTTATCAGATCAGATCCCCGTCCCAGCGCTCCTCTCCACAGACTGTTCTTAGACCGACACCTGGCGGCGAGTCTGTGGAACTCAACCTGAGGTAGAGCTGAATGAGTTGAGGACAGACACTTCTGTCTGTCTTTGTGTCGTCAGGGGGTGGACAGCTCCAGCGAAATGGTTCACAAAAAGGTTAATTTGTCGAGGCTTCATGTGCACACAAACCCCCCTGCTTGTCAAAGACTGTTAAACAGCCAGATATAGGTGGTGATGGGTCATACAGTACCATGCGGGCGCTTCGGAGAGGAACCTAGGAATTACAAGTAATTAATAATTAATTGTAATTGTGATTTTATCAATTTGCAATGCACTCAAGACTGTCCTGCAACAGTGCAACCCTGGGAATGACTGCCAAGTAAGAAATGCATTTCATGTATCATTCATGTATGCATTCATCTAAATAAAATTTAGATTGTTGTTAGATTGTTTAGTGTATTGTGGGTATGTAACATGACAATACAATGGAATCTAATAATTCTTGTCAAATGTTTATCAGCAAATAATTTTGTCAACGTTTGAATAACTCATAATGAAAAGGGAACAATTGTTTTCAATCTGTTGCAGTGTTTTAACAAGGTAAGGGGCGGTGGACGTGCTTGTGAACATGAAGAGGGCAGTGAATTTGAAGTGTACGTATTTTATTGGGAGAGATCAGGTCAAAATGTTCCCACACAGCGGAAAACTTTCCATCTATGTCACACACAAACCAACAAATCGCCAACACTAATCCACGAGGTGCGAGCGGATCCATTGCGGTATATAAATCGCGCCGATACTCGAACCAATTCCTGAACCAGCGAGGCTTCGAACGTCATCAGTGACGACATTCGCCCTAAACGACAGGAGCATCGATACGCGCTTCGCGAAACACTTCTGGGATTTCTCGACACACATTCCGAAGTGTAGCGTAGTGGACCGCTCCTGGTTGAGTTCTGGGGTCTCTGAGGCTTCTCCTCAGGAAGGAATAGAGGGGTACGCGCTGTGAGGAAAATCTTTTGTTTCCTTGTCTTCAGGGCCAATCCTGGCTGGATGATGTAAAGGTCATTTACATATATTTCCCATCAGCCCTCTCACAATTCAATTCAATTCAATTCAATTTTATTTGTATAGCGCCAAATCACAACAGAAGTTGTCTCAGGACACTTTCCATATAGAGCTGGTACAGACCAAGCTCTTTTATCTACAAAGAAACCAACAACTCACAGCGCTTGAGCTCCTGCGTTCACACCGTCAGTCAGGGGTCTGGCGGCACGAACGTGGTTATATACAATCCAGGAACACTTCTATGTCGTGTTACTCCGGTAGCACATATACTAAAATTGGAACGATACAGAGAAGATTAGCATGGCCCCTGCGCAAGGATGACACGCAAATTCGTGAAGCGTTCCTCATTTTTCTCGGTCTCGGTTTTAAACGGCGATTTTAGAATTGGGTTTTTCTAGCTTGCGAGAGCGGTTTATGCCTCACTTTTTGCTCGAATGGACTACTTGGCATATACTGAAGAGCAATGTTGTGCCTGCACGAGTTCATTGAACGATAGTTCATGAACGCGTTCATATTTTGGGCGAACGTGAACTGAACGTACTGCATTACTGCCTGATGAACGTTACTCTGAACTCGTTCATTCTGGTGTCTGTGAACGGCACGCTCTCTCAGTTTAACTTCGTAATAGGCTGTCAGATTTCTAAAGAGCCTTCCAGGCGAAACCCGGCTAAAACACACGGTAAACAGGCCTTAATATGTAGCGGAAAAAACACCAGCCAACGGTGCCGCACCGCCGCATGCGTCATCAAAACAAAAAGCAGCATGTAGGTGACAAAGCGGCAAGGAGACGTCGTATGATCATTTAAACGAGTTCTATGACAAGATCGGTGAGGATGGGAAAAATCTTACCTTTCTGTGCAAACTTTGCCTGCCGGCTTTCAAAAAGAAAATCCGCACTTCAGTCACATAAAAATGCAGCTGCTATTAGTGTGGACTGAATGGACAGTAACAAAGCGTTAAAGCAGCAATGTCCCCTCAATGCTAATGTCAACCCTGGTTTGATATTAGATAGATTCAAAATTGGATGTGAAGATGAAATCTGACGCATAGTTACGGTGTTAAAACTGATAAAATAATTGCTGTCTGTGGTTCTATATGGGCTGTGGCAATAATTTTGAAAAATAATAGCTCACAGCAACATATGGAAAAAAAAGAACTATGAACTAGTTCATTTTTACAACGGTGAACTTTGTTCAAAATTAAAAATTAAATTTGTTCAGAATTATGAACTATGAACTGAACTAGTTCATTTTAAAATTTGTGAACTGAACTTGGAACTTGTTCATGTAGAACGTGAACTTTCCCAACACTGCTGAAAAGTATACAGAGAAGTCCAAGTGTATTTGGCTCATACTCGTACCTGAACTTTTGATCGAGATGTACTTAGGAAAAGTATAATAATGTTCAAGTACATTTGGATTGCAGTTGTGCTTATTCTTTTGATAGTAGCCTATTAAAATATTTTTTCCCATACATATTGGCTTCTTTGAAGCACACTGCAGTATATTTTACATACTATCTCATCAACTTACATATTCCACAAGTAAATTTGCAGTAACAAGTTAGCTTTGGGGTGGAATAGCTTAGAGTAAATAGTACATGGGTGGAACTGAACCTCATCTTTTATGTAGTGTTATTAACCCACACAGAAACAGATAAACACGTGTCTGATTTTATTAGAGAAAAAAAAAAAGACATTTCTTCCGAGGTCTCAGTATTGTGACAGACTTGATACATACTGGCTGCTATTATGAGCCATTGCATTTTAGTATTAAGTATACTTGCTGCATAAAGTATACTTTGAAAAATATACTTAAGCTTTACTTAAGTATACTTAATAAAATCCATGCACATATTCAACTTGTATATAAGCACATATGTGATTTCTGATCTTTGTTCTGTTTTCATTCCGGGTGTTTTTGTGTTATTGTTTGTTCATCTGTGTAATACAAACATTGCACATATAAACTGAGACCTTTTACTGTTCTGCATTCATTACTACACCATTTCCTCAGACTCCGCACTCTTCTGCAGTCATTCTGTGTGAGTTGAACTGCTTTAGAGAGGCAAGGACAGCTACAGGAGGAAGCTGGAGGAGTGCCTTCAGGGAAACAATGCCAGACAGGCTTGGAAAGGCCTGAGCACCTTAGGGCACAGCAGCGACAGCGGGAGGGGCCCTGAATCTGGAGACAGGGAATGGGCACATGAACTTAACATGTTTTTCAACAGATTTGATTCCCCCCCAGTCTCACCATAACAGCTGATCAGGTGAGGAAGAAGCTCAGAAGGATGAAGGCGAGGAAGGCTACAGGCATGGTAGGCGTCAGCTCCAGACTCCTGCACATCTTCAACGTGAGCCTCAGTCTGGAGAGAGTTCCAGCCCTTCAGAAAGCTTCCTGTGCGGTTCCTGTCCCAAAGACCCTGCATCAGGGAGCCCAGCCACTCAAAGACCTTTGAGAAGATCAGCTGGAGCTGGAGTAGACTGCCACCTGGCTGCGTGGACCATCGACTACCTCACCAACAGACCACAGGACGTGAGGCTCCGTGACCGCTGGTCTGAGGTGCTACTTTGTAGCACGGGGGCTCCGCAGGGTACAGTGCTCTCCCCTTTCCTCTTCACATCAGACTTCAGACACAACACCGACAGCTGCCACATCCAGAAGTTCTCAGATGATACAACCTTCATTGGACGGGTATCACAGGGGAACCAACTGAATTACAGGGAGGTCATCGTCAACTTTGTAGACTGATGTGGACTGGTGTGGCTTCTGAAAGAACAGACTTGTGCATACATTTATATCGGATGGGATCTGGGAAAACCCGTCGGATGTCGCGCTGGCACTTTTCCAGGAAAATGTGAAAATAGGTCCAAAGTCAAAATATTGGTTAAATTGGGTTTTCATTAAATTCTTATTTTACAATTCATTACAATCTTATTTCTAGGTGATATTAAAATCTCCAAAATTTTGACACGTGACTGGTTTTCCCAGATCCCATCATATATTGTTCTATTTTTTACTTTTTTAATAACTTAATTTTAGTAGAAGCGTCAAGCACCAACTTCACCAAAACAAATTCCTTGTATGTGTTACACGTACCAGGTTGCGGCACCCGTGAACAGCTATATGTCCTGTAATACAGGGAATAATGGTCAGGCAAGAAGACGTGTCTCGACTCTACTGAATCCTCCGTCGTTATCTTTATTTACAATTCACACTCGACTTAAACTGTTTTGCATTAGTCCTTTACACAGCATTCACTACTGCTGCACATATTCTGTCTCTTCAGATATGTTTCCATGTTCATAAAACACAAAGTAAATCTCAAAACAACATATCAATACATACATTTATCCAAACATGTTTGGTCACCTCTGCATCCCAAATGCACTAACACAGACTCCATCAAGCCTCTACTGGACTTCAGCTTTACAGTATTAAGAATGGAATACACTTACATAGTTTAACAGATAACAATCACTAATTGTGTTTAAATGTGCACTTAAACTACCAACTGTGGTTAAACATATTAACATTCACTCTTAAAACTAAGGTTAACAGTCTCTGTACATTTAAAATAATACGTACTTTTGAGTATGTCAAACAATGTACACGGAGTTCGGTATCTAAAAATAGCATACAAAATGGAGACGTGTGGCTAACAAAAGCTAACAAAATGAATGAGCGAGCGCACCGCTGCTACGGCTACTCGCGGTAACAGCTTCTTCCCCAAAATGAAATCAACCAGTCATTTAACTCATCATACATCTGCATTTTCTCAACAAGCAACAGCACTTTGTGTGGGGTTTAGACACATTACTAACCTGTAATACAGGGAATAATGGTCAGGCAAGAAGACGCGTCTGGCCTCTACTGAATCCTCCGTCGTTATGAGGACAAACCAGCAGAGCAACGGTCTCGCGCTGCCACTCGCTCCGCCACCTACTGTCATAAAGCCGCCACTGCAAGCTACTGGCTCTGGCACAAAATCAGGTTACTTTTTCACAAAAAGAAGTATAGTGTTTTCCAAATAAAATAAAGTGCAGACCCAATATCCAGTTATACAATAAATACACAATAGAACAAAACAACATCCACGCAAACACATTAAATGGGCATCACATATGTATAAAATCGTACTTGGCATTAAAGCTTTTTCTGATTTCTGATAAATGCCAGAAAGACAAAGGAGATGGTGATTGATTTCCGAAGGAAGGTACCACAGACTACACCGGTGATCATCCAGGGGCTTGGACATTGAGATTGTGGGGGATTAAAAATATCTGGGTGTTGACCTCAACAACACACTGGACAAAAGCACACATGCTTTGTACAAGAAGTTGTCCACACCTCCTAAGAAGACTGAGGGTTGTGGAAGCTCAGAGAGGGACAGAAAAAGACTAGACAAAATGGTCAGGGGAGCTGGCTCTGTCCTGGACCGCCCTCCGGACACCAACGAGTTGGGTGAGAGGAGGATGTTAGCCAAGCTGACACTGATCATGGACAACCTATCCCACCCCCTGCATGAGACAGGAGGGGGCCTAAGCAGCTCTTTCAGTAACAGACTGCTGCATCCAGTCTGGAAGAAAGGCCTGCAGGTCCTTCTGTAACTGCTCTGGTCTGATGTAATGAAGGCCACGCATCATACAGATGTCTTTTAGCTTTTATTTTATCCCCAATCAGCCGACACCGTGAAAACTACAAAAATAGAAGACATACAAACATTTCAATGCACGACTTTAACAAAAGTGTCTCTAACTAGACTGATCCAAACACAAGCCGATCATTGACAGTCATTGACAGGTCCAATACGCCAACCCACGACAACAGCGTGTTAAACTGTCCACATGAAACACTTTAACAAATGATACCAACAAATATGAAGCAAATCAACTTTAAAGTCACATTTACCGTGTGCGCCTCTCAGACCATGCAGAATAAATTTGTTTGTAGGTCACGTTTCCTCTCTAGCAATGTTGGCGTCTCCCTCTGCCGCCGTATTGCATGACCCACAATCCAACAGGTGAGACCCTTGACTAAACTGAGGTCATGTGACTTGTTTCATTCATCAAATACACATTGCAAAAAATAGCATAACATTTTAAACCAAACATCAATTTTTAAAATTACACATCTTCAACGTTTCCTTTCTGAACATCTTATTTACTGTGCTTTTAATTAATTTAAATGACCACATGAATTCAAATATATACGAAATGACGACAGAAAATACCAACAAACTTTAAAAACAGAAATCACAACAATAACTGTCCCCTGGACAGTTACACCTTCACTCCGATAGCTGTCAGACTGATTAAAGCCAGCGTCATGTCGTGTCGCACTGTGTTGATGCTGTCTTTCCCATTTCTACATCACAAACTGACTTTTCTTCTGCACTACTGTTATCAGTGCTAATACATGCTCACATTATCCATTTCATCTGGTGCAATACCGTTACGTTTTTCTGTGTGGAAACTGCGATGCAAATTGCATGTTCTCCCCGTGTTCACCCGGGGTTTCCTCCTTAAAATAACCCCCACTAAAAACATGCAAGAAGATCACCACCTGACCAACGGTGACGAAAAACGATGGGACAAGTAACGCCACATCTCCAGGTTTGAAGTTTCTCCTCAACTGCGACCACTTCTGGCGCTCTTGGAGGAGGGGCAGGTATTCACGAGTCCATCTTGTCCAAAACAGGTCTGCAAGATATTGCACTTGCCTCCACCGTCTTCTGGCATACTGATCATCTTTGTTGAAAGTTCCCGGTGGCATACTGGGCTGTACTTTCATTACCAGCAAATGATCAGGTGTTAAGGGCTCGATATCATTTGGATCATCAGATGTGCTTGTGATCGGGCGATCATTTATGATGTTTTCAACCTCACACATGAGGGTCTGAAGACTATCATCTGTGAGAGTGTGTTCTTTCACCAAGGCACCAAGAATCTTCTGTATGGTGCCGATTTGCCGCTCCCAAACTCCTCCTTGATGAGAGGCAGCAGGGCTGTTGAAAATCCATTTTATGCCCTTCTTCTGCATAGTTTTTTTGTGTTTGTCTGGTCCAAGTTCTTGATGGCTTCTCTCAATTCCTTTTCTGCACCAACAAAATTTGTGCCATTATCAGAGCGCAATAATTCGACCTGGCCTCTTCTGCTCATGAAACTGCGCAAAGCGTTGATACAAGAGCTGGTATCAAGACTATCTGTTACATTGAGATGGTGACATCTTATAAGTACCTGGGTGCACTTTATAAAAAAGGACAGAGCAGACTCTATCTGCTCAGGAGGCTGAGGTCTTTTGGGGTGCGGGGGGCACTCCTGAAGACCCTCTATGACTCTGTTGTGGCCTCTGCCTTGTTCTACGGTGTAGTCTGCTGGGGGAGCAGCATCACAACAGCTGACAGGAAGAGGCTAGACAAACTCATCAGGAAGGCCAACTCTGTCCTGTCCTGGGATGCCCTCTGGAACAAGTGGAGGAGGTGGGGGAGAGGAGGATGACAGCCAAGCTGTCCTCCATGACAGACAATGACTCCCACCCACTCCAACACACACTCACTGCACTGAGGAGCTCCATCAGTGACAGGATGCTACATCCAAAGTGTGTGAAGGAGCGGTATCGCAGGTCATTCCTTCCTGCAGCTGTCTGACTACACAACAAGAACTGCTGAAAGTAATTTGTTGATAATTTATCTGTAAATCATCTGTAAATTACCTGTGCATTTATCTGTAATTTATCTGTAAATTATCTGTACAATAATCTGTGCAATAACTGGTGCAATAATCTGTGCAATTCATCCTGTACATAACAGTCTGCAAATACAATTTATAATTTAAGATGATGTTTATTTTTATTACACTCTTTTGAATATACTTGCTGTTTTTTACCTAATTCGATCTTTTACTGATGCTGCTGTAAATTGGAATTTCCATCTAAAGGTATATTGAATTGAATTGAGTTACTTCTATGTGCACCTGGTGAGGCAGGTAAACATTACAGCATAGCGTTTGACAGATCTATGAGGGGCCGTACAAGCCATAATTCATTCTGGTCCTCTCATACACATATATTCGCCTCTCACATACATATATTTTCTCTCTCACACACATACATTGTCCTTTTACACACATACATTCTCCTTGCACACACATACATTCTCCTTGAACACACACACATTCTCCTTTCACATACACATATATTCTCCTTACACACACATACATTCTCCTTTCACATACATATATTGTCACTCTTACACACACATATATTCTCCTTACACACACATACATTCTCCTTTCACATACATATATTATCACTCTCACACACATACATTCTCCTTTCACATACATAGATTTTCATTTTCACACAGACACAACTTCTCCTTTCACGTGCATATATTGTCACTCTTGCACAAACATACATTCTTCTAAATAAATAGGCATATATGTATATGTACAAATAAAATATATGCATGTGAGAGAAGAATACATGTATGTGTGAGAGAGTATAGTGGAAAAGGAAGTCAGTATAGTGGAAAAGGAAGTCCATCATTTATTGCGCGGTGATTGGCTGAGAAGCTCAAGCGGGCGGGTCACGTTTAGGTCACAGTCAGCATGGAAGGTGGAGAGGAGTCTCGAGCAGTGCAACAAGCCATTGGGGTTTTAAGAAATATTTTATCATCCCCAGAAACGATCGCATCCATATCCTCGTTGCTTGGGTGACAGGTGACAGGTTCATCTGCACCAAACTTTACTCACAGCACGGTGGAAAGTGAGATGAGACAGATTTTCAGACCTGCGAACTTCCAAGTCGCTTCAGCAGGACAAGCAGCTAACGCTAATGCTAACTATGCACAAGGCCAAACTGGAGGATTAAGGCAGCAGTCTTTGCGATATCAGACTCGGACACACTTCGGCAACTGGAACTCCCGTCCAAGAAAAAGGTGAGTACAACGTGCTGAAAATTTAACTGCAAGTTGTCAGTCTAACTAATGCAGGCGGGAGGACCAGCATGCAAGCTAGGCTTGTCACTACTAAGGAGGAGATCAGCAGCAAAACCTGTTTTAGTCATATAACTAAATAACGACAAACCTAATAAATCAATCTTAATGCAGGGTGACCGCGGGTCCTTAAAAGTCTTAAATATTTTTTTTTTTTTACAAATTAAAGGCCTTAGAAAGTATTAAATTGTCTTCAATTCAGATCAGACAGGTCTTAAATGTGCTTTAATCGTCCCAGGGACGCACCTCACTTTTCACATGAAAAACGATACATTGTGTTTAAAATCACAGTAACTAACAAAACAAATCTTGCTGTCAGCGGACCTGACCAGCGCTGTTTCAACACTTTGCGCATTAACTCAGCGCAGACATGATCCCCTTGAGTACACCCTGCTGAAAAAAACAGCTTAAACCAGCTAAAGCTGGTAGCAGGTCCAGGCTGGTCTTAGGCAAGTTTAGCTGGTTTACCAGGCTGGACAAGCTGGTCAGGCTGGTGTTGCTAGTCCATCAGTACAGGTGGCCAGCTTGGTTAGCTGGTCACCAAAGCTGGTGTTGGTTGGTCAAGCTGGTTGTCGAGCTGGACCAGCTGGATGGCCAGCAAGCTGGCTGGACTGGCCATCAAAGCTTGTATGCTAAGCTGGTCAAGCTGGTTAAGATGGACGGTTTTTAAGGGCTTCATCTGTCACTCAAACATTATTCAAAACAAGCATCTTTAAGGTTTCCCAGTGCCCTTAACAACCCCATCCTAAGATGCAATCTTTCTTCACATCAGGTCACATCTGCCGGCTTGATTAGCATTAAAGAAATGACCCCTGGTCTTTAAACACTATTCAAATAGAGTGTGAAATAGAATCTAAATAACAAGAGGAATAGTTAATTCTGGTCAAGGTTGAGTAATTTGTAGAAAAACATTCTGCATAGTTCCAGTGCATAATACCGACAATTTTTGGTGACAATGCATCCTAACAACACAATTTGGCTGGAAGACAAACCCCTCAAAACTTTCAAAAATATTTTAATGTAATAATTCTGTTGTGTGTAAAAATGATTGGAATTTAGGTACTGAGAGTAAAAAATAAAAAATAAAAAAAAAAAGATTTGTGTACATAACAAATAGGCAATCTAAATGCAATCATTTAATTCAGCAAGTCTTTGACATTAGACAAAATGTTAACACAAAGTTTATAGTATATAGGCTGGCCCATAGGGGGCGCTAAATGTTGATATGTTATTGTTTGCAGTAAATATGAAATTGACACTCAACTTTCTCATTATTTAATAGATTTTGTTAGTACATACCTTTTTTAGATATCTCGTGCTGTTTGAAACTGGCTGAAATTCACCATCATATATTTTATTCACACAAAAAAGTCACCCAGGGCATGTGTTTGATTAGCAAACTAGAAATATGTTCTCATTAAATTAATTAATTGTGTTTATGTTCATTAAATGATTCATTCTTGTTGGTTTAACATGAATTAAAGAAAATTCAGATGAATTAGATTCATTAATTTCAATGCAATGAGAATGAGGTGCTTCAAAACAATGACTCTGACAGGGATAGCTATTGCGCATGCGCCACATCAACCGACGTCAGAGAAAGTTCTGGAAGTCAATGTGGAAAGTATGATGGACGTTTATCAACACCGCCAGCACATGCAGGAGTCGTTTGCTATCCGTGATATTAAAGGTAAGTTATTCAGATATATACACAAATGTATTTATTTAAACAGCGTGAGTGATAAATTGTACACATTAGACATTTGTAAGACATGTATTAGTCACTCGTGTTTCTCACCGTTAATGCTAGCTTAACTTCGCCATGGCTAACATCAGTTTTTTATTTTGACACTTGGTCAGGGCTCATTCCTTGGCCGAAAAACGAGTTGAGAAGATAAAAAAAAACTTGTAAAATTGTCCGTAACGTTTTGTTTTTATTAGAGTTTTCTGAGTCCGTTTACTGTGTGTGTGTGTGTGTGTGTTGGATGACCATGGGTTGGAGCTGAAGTTTTGGTAAGGTAACGTTAGCAAACGGCTGTGTAAATCCGTGTAGACTATGATGCAATGAAAGCGGTGGTGCAGTATATGTCATCTCGATGAATACACATGTCCTTGCCACCAGAAATTGTTTCATAGACTTCACATTTCAGTGTATGCAATTACAGATATTGTAATACGTGCCCTATTCACTATAGAAACATAATGTTGTATTAACCTTGTAAATCATTTTCTCTATTTACCAGAAATACATCCCAAAACAAAATACTGTCCCCATGCCCTGAGATTTGTATGCACCTCAGAAATACATGGTAAGTTGATATTGTCATTTTCTATTTGAGGAAATGTATATTTATATATCATATACTAATGTTTTTGATTTCTTTTCTTTCAGTGACATGTATGTGGCAGTGCAGGCATTGTGGATGGAGATGACATGTGTGGATGATGACAGATGAACACACACCGAGACTGGTATTACTTGATGGACAGTTGTGGCTGGAGCAGTTGTACTCGTTTTCAAGAACTTTTTCTGTGAGTGGAGCAGTCACACTTGCACGTTGGGCTCCTAAAGTTGAGATTTTCTGACATTGCTTTTACAGTAAGTAATTTTTCACCATTTCTGACTTAAAAAAAAAAAAAAAAACAGTTCATCTGTTGATTGTAATAATTCAGTGTTTAAAACAATAACATGCATATTTTTATAGTTATGCACACATCATATTGCATTGTTCACATTGTTTGAAGGTTGTTTTTTTTACTAGTCGCAATAATTTTGTTTGTAAAATATTCTACAAGCATTTTTGACATGGTTGAAAAAAAAAGTTACATGTTGAATGTTAAACTTAAATGTCAGAAGTGCACATATTTTTGCAAGACTGTAAATGTTGAACTCTTAATACAGCATTCCCAAATGCATCACTTGGTTAAAGTCCTGGAGAAAATTGCTTTTTGATTTATTTTTGTGCTGTGGAAGGTCTTCAGACACTGTTTTGGTCAGCGTTGTACTGTGGCATACTGTGGAGATGCATCAAAGACAATAAAGATCGGGTGTGAGTTCTATGTTGCACCCAAATGTCAAATAAAAATTGTAAATGTTTTTGCATGTACTTTATGCATGTTAGCAGATCTTTGGTAATTTAATTAATCATAATGCTTACACTAAATGTAAAGTGAAAACAACACTTAAACAAGATATTAGTATAACAGACAAAACCTGTATTAGTTTATCCAACAAGATTTACATTAGTTTAATGGACAAAACCTGTATTAGTTCATCCAACATAATTTACATTAGTTTAATGGACAAAACCTCTATTAGGTCATCCAACATGATTTACATTAGTTTAATGGACAAAACCTCTATTAGGTCATCCAACATGATTTACATTAGTGTAACACACAAAACCCATATTAGTTCATGTAACATGTTGAATTGTGTTGTACAAACTTAAATTACGTAAAACGAACCAACACAAACAAGATAGACTGACTTAACATGATTTCTTTAGATGGAATATAGGTGGCAAGGTAAAATTACGTTCATCCAATGAATTATTTTTTTGAGTGCAGGAAACAAGGTAGTATACCACCTTAAACCAGTATAAAGCAGCTAAAACATCAGCATAAGCTGGTCCCTCCAGCTTGACCAGCTAAAACCACAAGCACAAGCTGGTCCTTCCAGCTTGACCAGCTAAAACCACAAGCTTAAGCTGGTCCTTCCAGCTTGACCAGCTAAAACCACAAGCATAAGCTGGTCCTTCCAGCTTGACCAGCTAAAACCACAAGCATAAGTTGGTCCTTCCAGCTTGACCAGCTAAAACCAGCTTGAGTGTGGCCAAAACACACCTTAGACCAGCTAGACCAGCAAGAGTAGGAGACCAGCTGGAATTTAGCTGGTCACTAGCTTGACCAGCATGTCTGCCTGTTAACATCGCCGACATGAGTGAACACAGCATCGAGCAGTGGATTTCATGCTCGATGCTGTGTTCACTCATGTCGGCGATGTTTTAACGTCTAGGGGACGTGCTGTAATGAAATAAATGAAACATATTCCCAGGGCTTTAAGACCTCCGGCACTGTGTCTGATATCCGGCGCAGGAATATTTTTGTTTTGTTTTGTGAAAGCTGATTTGTAGATAATTTTACTAGTGTTTGAGTATGCTTGTGCGAACATCTTGCCAAATTAGCAGTTAACAGGCAGACATGCTAACAAACAGCACGTTTACAATGAATAACTCTGGACCGGAGCAACACACAGCCTTCAACAACGATGACGGAGATCACTATATTGCCGAGGAGATTCTGATCGCGGCAGCTTCATTGATAAATTGAGAGCTAGCTAACTGCAGCTAAATGTAACTAGCTGTCGTTGCTAACTGTCATTAGCACCGACGGTGCTAAGGTTAGTTATCAGTGGAAACGTGATTTTATTTGCTACTAAGAAGTTCGTATCTTTAACTGGTGAAATGAAATCCGCGGTAACTGGCTAGCTGTTGTAGCGGCTAAACTAGCATGTCCTCATACTGTACTCAAGGGGATCATGTCTGCGCTGAGTTAATGCGCAAAGTGTTGAAACAGCGCTGGTCAGGTCCGCTGACAGCAAGATTTGTTTTGTTAGTTACTGTGATTTTAAACACAATGTATCGTTTTTCATGTGAAAAGTGAGGTGCGTCCCTGGGACGATTAAAGCACATTTAAGACCTGTCTGATCTGAATTGAAGACAATTTAATACTTTCTAAGGCCTTTAATTTGTAAAAAAAAAAAAAAATATTTAAGACTTTTAAGGACCCGCGGTCACCCTGCATTAAGATTGATTTATTAGGTTTGTCGTTATTTAGTTATATGACTAAAACAGGTTTTGCTGCTGATCTCCTCCTTAGTAGTGACAAGCCTAGCTTGCATGCTGGTCCTCCCGCCTGCATTAGTTAGACTGACAACTTGCAGTTAAATTTTCAGCACGTTGTACTCACCTTTTTCTTGGACGGGAGTTCCAGTTGCCGAAGTGTGTCCGAGTCTGATATCGCAAAGACTGCTGCCTTAATCCTCCAGTTTGGCCTTGTGCATAGTTAGCATTAGCGTTAGCTGCTTGTCCTGCTGAAGCGACTTGGAAGTTCGCAGGTCTGAAAATCTGTCTCATCTCACTTTCCACCGTGCTGTGAGTAAAGTTTGGTGCAGATGAACCTGTCACCTGTCACCCAAGCAACGAGGATATGGATGCGATCGTTTCTGGGGATGATAAAATATTTCTTAAAACCCCAATGGCTTGTTGCACTGCTCGAGACTCCTCTCCACCTTCCATGCTGACTGTGACCTAAACGTGACCCGCCCGCTTGAGCTTCTCAGCCAATCACCGCGCAATAAATGATGGACTTCCTTTTCCACTATACTGACTTCCTTTTCCACTATACTCTCTCACACATACATGTATTCTTCTCTCACATGCATATATTTTATTTGTACATATACATATATGCCTATTTATTTAGAAGAATGTATGTTTGTGCAAGAGTGACAATATGTGCACGTGAAAGGAGAAGTTGTGTCTGTGTGAAAATGAAAATCTATGTATGTGAAAGGAGAATGTATGTGTGTGAGAGTGATAATATATGTATGTGAAAGGAGAATGTATGTGTGTGTAAGGAGAATATATGTGTGTGTAAGAGTGACAATATATGTATGTGAAAGGAGAATGTATGTGTGTGTAAGGAGAATATATGTGTATGTGAAAGGAGAATGTGTGTGTGTGTTCAAGGAGAATGTATGTGTGTGCAAGGAGAATGTATGTGTGTAAAAGGACAATGTATGTGTGTGAGAGAGAAAATATATGTATGTGAGAGGCGAATATATGTGTATGAGAGGACCAGAATGAATTATGGCTTGTACGGCCCCTCATAGATCTGTCAAACGCTATGCTGTAATGTTTACCTGCCTCACCAGGTGCACATAGAAGTAACTCAATTCAGTTCAATTCAATATACCTTTAGATGGAAATTCCAATTTACAGCAGCATCAGTAAAAGATCGAATTAGGTAAAAAACAGCAAGTATATTCAAAAGAGTGTAATAAAAATAAACATCATCTTAAATTATAAATTGTATTTGCAGACTGTTATGTACAGGATGAATTGCACAGATTATTGCACCAGTTATTGCACAGATTATTGTACAGATAATTTACAGATAAATTACAGATAAATGCACAGGTAATTTACAGATGATTTACAGATAAATTATCAACAAATTACTTTCAGCAGTTCTTGTTGTGTAGTCTGACAGCTGCAGGAAGGAATGACCTGCGATACCGCTCCTTCACACACTTTGGATGTAGCATCCTGTCACTGATGGAGCTCCTCAGTGCAGTGAGTGTGTGTTGGAGTGGGTGGGAGTCATTGTCTGTCATGGAGGACAGCTTGGCTGTCATCCTCCTCTCCCCCACCTCCTCCACTTGTTCCAGAGGGCATCCCAGGACAGGACAGAGTTGGCCTTCCTGATGAGTTTGTCTAGCCTCTTCCTGTCAGCTGTTGTGATGCTGCTCCCCCAGCAGACTACACCGTAGAACAAGGCAGAGGCCACAACAGAGTCATAGAGGGTCTTCAGGAGTGCCCCCCGCACCCCAAAAGACCTCAGCCTCCTGAGCAGATAGAGTCTGCTCTGTCCTTTTTTATAAAGTGCACCCAGGTACTTATAAGATGTCACCATCTCAATGTAACAGATAGTCTTGATACCAGCTCTTGTATCAACGCTTTGCGCAGTTTCATGAGCAGAAGAGGCCAGGTCGAATTATTGCGCTCTGATAATGGCACAAATTTTGTTGGTGCAGAAAAGGAATTGAGAGAAGCCATCAAGAACTTGGACCAGACAAACACAAAAAAACTATGCAGAAGAAGGGCATAAAATGGATTTTCAACAGCCCTGCTGCCTCTCATCAAGGAGGAGTTTGGGAGCGGCAAATCGGCACCATACAGAAGATTCTTGGTGCCTTGGTGAAAGAACACACTCTCACAGATGATAGTCTTCAGACCCTCATGTGTGAGGTTGAAAACATCATAAATGATCGCCCGATCACAAGCACATCTGATGATCCAAATGATATCGAGCCCTTAACACCTGATCATTTGCTGGTAATGAAAGTACAGCCCAGTATGCCACCGGGAACTTTCAACAAAGATGATCAGTATGCCAGAAGACGGTGGAGGCAAGTGCAATATCTTGCAGACCTGTTTTGGACAAGATGGACTCGTGAATACCTGCCCCTCCTCCAAGAGCGCCAGAAGTGGTCGCAGTTGAGGAGAAACTTCAAACCTGGAGATGTGGCGTTACTTGTCCCATCGTTTTTCGTCACCGTTGGTCAGGTGGTGATCTTCTTGCATGTTTTTAGTGGGGGTTATTTTAAGGAGGAAACCCCGGGTGAACACGGGGAGAACATGCAATTTGCATCGCAGTTTCCACACAGAAAAACGTAACGGTATTGCACCAGATGAAATGGATAATGTGAGCATGTATTAGCACTGATAACAGTAGTGCAGAAGAAAAGTCAGTTTGTGATGTAGAAATGGGAAAGACAGCATCAACACAGTGCGACACGACATGACGCTGGCTTTAATCAGTCTGACAGCTATCGGAGTGAAGGTGTAACTGTCCAGGGGACAGTTATTGTTGTGATTTCTGTTTTTAAAGTTTGTTGGTATTTTCTGTCGTCATTTCGTATATATTTGAATTCATGTGGTCATTTAAATTAATTAAAAGCACAGTAAATAAGATGTTCAGAAAGGAAACGTTGAAGATGTGTAATTTTAAAAATTGATGTTTGGTTTAAAATGTTATGCTATTTTTTGCAATGTGTATTTGATGAATGAAACAAGTCACATGACCTCAGTTTAGTCAAGGGTCTCACCTGTTGGATTGTGGGTCATGCAATACGGCGGCAGAGGGAGACGCCAACATTGCTAGAGAGGAAACGTGACCTACAAA